>NC_038245.2:18873174-18878361 GCF_000004515.6 Glycine max | reverse complement strand
TCTTTATAGGAATGCATTTCTCCTCCTCCATGGATTTAAGCAAAAAATTCCTCTCATTTTACTTTGAGAATATCTTATCATCTGCATCTTTAATCAAGCAGCTATTGTTTTTGAACAACAATTTAAAACCTTTCTCAACTAGTTGTCCAACACTCAACAAATTTTGATCAATTTCAGGAACATACAACATATTAGAAATGAGTTTTGTATCTTTGTTGGTTGAGATTGCTCCTATTCATTTTCCATTCACAATGATGTACTTACCATTTTCAACTTGAACCTTCAATGTGCTTGCATTGCTTAGTTCCTTAAATAGATCTTTGTTGTTTGTCATGTGGTTAGTACAACCACTGTCAATAAGCCAATTTTGACTTGATTCAATGCTAGAGAAACATGTATCAACAAACAAGTACTCCTCCTCATGTACCTCCTCATCTGGATCAACAACCTTTGCAACTTCTCCATGTGGTTGATTCATGAATTTGAAAATAATGGCTTCATGTCCCATTTGATTACATTCATTGCACTTAGCATCAAGTCTTTTCCAGCATCTAAATGGAGGATGACCTTTGTTTCTGCAATGTTGACAAGGTGGATAAGATTTCTTCTAATTTCCTTTTGCATTGGTTGATGTTGAACTTACTCTCGTTCCATCAAAATCCTTGTTTTTTTTTTTGTATTTGGACACACTTTGTTGCTTGGCTAGTAAAGCTCCTTCAATAGTATGATCTTGCCTCATAAGCCTTCGTTGCTCCTAAGCCTACAAAGCATGCAATACTTTTGACAAAGTGATCTTAGACATGTCCTTTGTGTTCTCCAAAGTGATCATTGATGCTTCATATCTTTCTAGTACCATAAGCAGAATTTTTTCAACAATTCTGGAATCTGCAAATTTAGTGCCCAACAATCTAACCTTGTTAGAAATGCAAGTTGTATCTCTAACTAATCTTTAATTGTCTCAGGCTCTTTAATTTTTTTGTAGCTCAAATTCCTTCATTAGGTTCAGTAGTTGATTGCCTCGAATTCTCTTGCCCCCTTCATATTATTCCTTCAAATAGTTCCAAATTTCTTTGGGTGTCTTGAGGGTTATAATTCTGGTAAAGATCATTTGTGAAACACCAACAAACAAACATGACATTGCCTTCGTCTTCTTGGTTTTTCTCTCCTTATGATTCTTTATTTGGGCTATGGTATGATTTTCAGGTAGTAGATGCATTTCATAATCCTCTTCCACAACATCCCATAAATTCAAAGCCTCCATGTAGAATTGCATATTTACTTCCCAAAGGTCATAACTCTCCCTATAAAAGACAAGAAGAGTTAATTGGGAAAAACTTGTTTCACCTTCTATTCTACAAGTCGCATAAGAAAAAAGGGCTATAGATACCAATTGCTGGTTTTAGTTTTAGCTTTATGATAAAGAAAACTTGGAATAGAAAAGTAGCAAAGGAGACAATGTGAGAGTCTAGCTAGGAATTACATGAGCTTATATTTTTATTGAATGAAACTCATATTTAAATACATTGAGATAACTAAATAAAATATAATGCCTCTTGATTTTAGAAAATGCTATTGATAGTTAGAAAATAAAATCAAAACTAACTTAAATAAAAAACTAACTTATGTATAGCAACAAAATTATAATTTTGACTTATTCAAATGAAAACTACTTTGAAATTATCAAAAAGGCACGTTCTCAACATAAACAAAAAAAAGAACAAGACTAAGGATATACTTGGAACATATAACATGACTTAAGTTAGTGTTGAAGAAAGGCCACTTCTAAGTATTAATAGTGTCAATTTCTAATGATCTTAAGCGTAACTGAAATTTGGACTTACTTCTAACTTGGAATCATGTTTCCAACATTGTTGATTAATTAATCATAAAATACTTTTTGCTGGCAAGCAATGTGCTAAGACTGTTGAAATGTTTCTTTAAAAGGCCACATATTTCATACTGGATAGATCATGCCCCAATTTTAAAAATTGCAAAGATGGTTTACTTAATAGCTAACCTATTAATCTATTATCCATCTGTTATAAATAGTATTTCATCCGTTCTTAAGTAAAGATATTTTTTAGAATTTTGTTTGTTTATTTTTATAAGTCTTTTTTCTAATTTTGAGATGCATTAATTTTTTTCTACATACTCTTACTTAATTATTATCTCTTCAAACATTAATGAGAAATAATTAAGTGGATAGAAAGACAAGAAAAAGGATAATTTTGAAATAATAGTACAAAAACTTAATATATTTAATGTGATTAACTAAATTAATTACTTTTCTTAAGCAATGTAAATTAGTTGAAAAAATCTTATAATTAAGAACAAAGAGAGTATTATAAAAATTGTTGAGTTGTCATTACGTGTTGTAGGATTTTTTTTTTCACTTCACTTTCTTTTACTTCTACCTTTCATCTCTTATTTTATGTGGTTGTGGGTTTGAAACCCCAACTAACGTTTGAAATAAAACTGACACACTAACATTTATTGATCCAAACCAAAAAAAATGTTCCTTATCTTTTTTCTTCATAGGATTGCCTAGTACTGGTGTCGTGTTGATAGTAAGGCCAATTAGGCTTGTGCCTTAGGCCCACAAATTGAAAATTTACTAATAATTTAGATTTTTTTTTTTTTGCTATAATAGTATGGTAGATATTTGAGAGGCACACAATCACAACCACAATCATGGGTATATTGCTAGTAAATTGGAAATATTCAATAGCAATGAGATACAATCATTAATTTTTCAAGTTCCAATATTCACGAAATCATTGGCCACAAAACTTTTCAAGTTACTTTTTTAATGATATATTGAAAACATTGATTTTTAACAGGAAAGTTTTAATAACAATATTAATTTGTGATTAATAATAAGATTTTAATTGAAATAAAAATCATTTTGATGATTAGTTATTTACAATATTATACCTTAATGGTTATTTTTTTTATCTCTATATACAAATTATAAAAATTAATATTTCCACATCATTCTCTTCACTATTTCATTCTTAATCTTTTCTCTTCTTTTTCTCATATTTCTATTATTTTCCTAAGACGTGAAGTGAATTGTCAGAGTGGATAATTGGTTACAAATTGTTGCATTAGAAAACATCAATATGTAATTTTCTCAATTTTCAGGTTCTAGCATTTCATTGTTCTCTCTTTTTTACTTTATAACATTTCTATTTATAAATTCTATTGTTGTCTTTTCATTTTATTTTCTTCTTACACTTTTAGAATTGTGATAATATAAAATGTCAAATAAGAAATATGAATCTAGTTTTGAAAAATTGAAAATTTAATTCAATCTCAACATGGTGTTCTCTTGATAAATTTCTTACTATTCATAAAAAGGATATAGAAACAAGTACAATTGATGAAAAATTATAGAACAATTACCTGTAGATAACATTGAAATACTAATAGTCTTAATTCCAATCAAGAACAAAAGGATTTACAGAAAAATACTTCATTAGAAGAAAATATTGAACATAGTAACACCCCGAGTGAAGTTCTTGAAAATATTTATGATCAATAACATCCTGAAATTTCGCTAATTGGAAATCGATGTTTAATGTATTTCTTGTGTTATTTGATTGATTTGGATGAGTTGAGGTATTGTGTGGATTAGCTATGTGTGATTGCTTAATGTGAATGTTAGGTTATGTGAAATTTGATTGACCTATGTTGAAATTATGAGATTTCAAGTTTTATCAAAACCTATTCCAGCAACACCGCGATCCTAAACTTGTTAACCGTTAGATTGCCTTCAAATTTGGATTGTAGGTCTTTAACCCAAGTCTTCAGGCTTTGACCGTTGGGATTTGCAAACTAATGCTTTTGGATATCTGGCTTAGCGAGACAAGAACGCTAAGCGTAATTCCAACTCGAGGAGAAATTGTGTTGAGCGCAAAATGTCATACTTAGCATCAAAAGTTGAATTTCGCTTAGCAAGATCTATAAATTATAAATACTTCTAACAGCTTAAAGTTACATGTTTTTAGCTCTCTTTCTCTCTCTCTAAACTTCATCCAAAAACCCTAGAAACTCCTCCTCCACCACCCACAATCACTGATGGCCACCACAAGCCGTCGAACCACCACACAGAGAGGAATGCTTTAATCGGAATGAAATCCTCATAATCCAACTTAAGGATTCAGTATAGAATAAGCTCTCAATCCTTTCTTTTGTAGTTTCTCTGAGGTAATCTTGATTTTTATGTCTTTCTCCTAGTTAGTTTGAACTTCTCTTAGTGTCTTTTGTGTTTTGGGTACCATAATAAGATGTTTTTACACTTCCTTTGAAAAAACCTTGAAAAATAGACATTGTAAAGTTATCTTTTTGTAAAATTGATGTTGTTTTCGTGATCTTCGTTGAACTCCGGTCACATTGGCATGATCGGAATTTCAAAATGACGTCTCTTTGTAGTAGAACTTGAAACATCCCCTAGTTCCTTTTATTTTGATAGGGGCATTTGACCTCGAATGTTATTATTAACCTTGTTTTTTAAATCTATACTAAATTGCGTTCGATTTGCTATATAGAACTCTGTGTTTGGATCGACGAACATGAACGAGAAAGGCCTCTAAGAGACACAAATAGGAGCTAATGAAGAGCTCATGATAGATGAAGGGAGTTTATTATAATTTATGGCTTTGATACCATAATTGGGGTCAGAGAACCAAATTATGAGAATGTATGTTTGTCCCTGTGCGTGCTGGTTTTCAAGAAAGATAATATTTTCGACTAATGGGATGTGATACATCTATTATTGATAAATGACATTATTGTTTTATTAGACTTATGCTGTCTAAATACCTGAGGAGTGTGAATTTCAAGCAGGAAATTTATATGTATGTATGTGTGGAATGTGATTACTGATAATGTTGTTTTTGATAATAATAATTTATATGAGACGATGCTGGTGTTTATGATAATATTGATATGAAATGATATTGGTATTGTTGATAATGTCATTGAGAGGAGATGATGTTGATGTTGATAATGTCATTGAGATGAGATGATGTTGATGTTGAGAATGACATTGAGATGAGATGATGTTGATGTTGATAATGACATTGAGATGAGATGTTATTGATGTTGATAACGTCATTGTAATAATGTATGTTGTATATGTACATGGGGTGTAGTGACTAAGTTGGATATCCCTGATGGGGAATA
>NC_038245.2:18814615-18870745 GCF_000004515.6 Glycine max | reverse complement strand
CTGTGCACGACAGGTGACCTCGACACTTGTTGTCTAGTTTTCCTGAGTGTGAGTGTCGCGTGGACACGCTCAGGCTATTTCCTGACGAATGGTACCACATTGTATTTGAGAGTTGAGGTCAGGTGTATGCATCATACTGAGCATGATTGATTGGAATTGTGGAAAAGTTGGTGAATAATTCTTAAGTGTATTTGTGTATGTTGAATTGATGGATAATTGTGTATGATCATGATACTTGTTATTGTTTCTCTTGCTAATTATAGTCATTTGATAATTGTTGGTTTCTTTTATAATAAACTCACCCTTGCAGTTTTGTACCGTGTGGTTGGTACCTGTGATGATCGCGAACCTTCGTTCGTGGGAGCAGATGAACAACAATAGATGACATGGAGGGAGATTCTTTTTGTGGGAGTCACCAAGTCGACATGATGACGTTGGAATTATTTTGGAAGAGAGTTGTGTTTTGTTGTTAACTCCTCTGTAGTGGTTCCATGATTTTTTTTTATTTGGGCATGTAAATCTCAATTTTAGATACATGTAAAAACTAAATTATTTTATGTCATGTGAATGGTGTATAATGGTTTAAGATATTCATATATATGTGTTTATTTAAGTGTTTGTGCGTTGTTTGGTGAATGTATATGGCAAAAAATTTACTCTCGTTTTCATAATCAAATTAATGGAGATTTCATTTAAAAATTGAAATTACGTGTTTTAGAGTTAGTGATATCATAGCGACGAGGACACAAGGGAAGTGGAAAACTATCAATGAAAAATTTAGAGATTTAATGATAGAAAAAGGTCCAATTAGAAATAAGGATTTGCAATTTCCAAAAGATAAAAATAATAGACATTTTAATTCATCTTTTTATCAAAGGATATTAGCAAATGAAGAAAAATGATAGGAAATGGCTAGTTTATTCTAAAGATTTAGATAAAATGTATTGCTTTTGTTGTAAGTTATTTTGTTCAAGTGGTATTAGTCAATTAGTAAATGAAGGGACTAGAGATTGGAAAAATCTTAGTTCAAAACTCAAAAGACATGAAACAAGTCATGAACATATTAGTAATATGGCCAAATGGATTGTACTTGAAAAAAAAAAGATTGAAAAGAAAAAAGACTATAGATAAAAATTTACAAGAACAAACTAATAAAGAAAAAGAACATTGGGAAAAAGTTTTACTTAGAATTATAGCTATAAAGTTTTACGATGAAAAAATTTGAAAGATAATGTATGCAAATTTTCTATTAAAACATTATCTTAAACTCGATAGGAGAGTAGAATTGAAAGTGTCAAAGCAATAAAATTTCAAGCACCAAAGATAAGGATGCTTTGCTTCAATTAACAAAATATTGTAAAGATCCTAAATTAAAAAGTGAAGCCATGTGTTTAACATCTTATGAGATTGAAAATTTTGAATTTTCATTAGGAATGAATATTTGTTATGATATTTCGTTTGTTGATAATTTTGTAAGTAAGATTTTACGGTCGAAAGAAATGCATATAGATGTTGCTATAGATAATTTAAAATATCTTATTGCTTATTTAAAAAATTATAGGAAAAATGGCTTTACTTTGACTTGGGATTCCACACAAAAAATTAGTCATTGAAATGGATATAAAGTTCAAATTTCGTGAAAAACGTATAATTCGTAAAAAATCACATTTTGATGAAAATGTTAATGATAGATCACACATTCAGTTGAAGATTCTTTTCATATCGAATATTTTATATGCATAGTAGATCAATTTATTTCTTCTAGTGAGACTTTATTTGAGCAATTTTTAAAATATGAAGTTATTTTTGGTTTTTTATTTGAATTTAAAAAAAATTGAAAACTTTAAGCGATGATGAGTTGAAAAAAATGTGTTAATCTTGAAAAAAAAAATTGAAGATCCGGTGAACATTTCAGGTATCGATGGTCTTGATTTATTTTCAAAATTAAAAGTATTGAGAGAAATATTAAATGAAGAAGTTAAGATTCCAATAGAAGTATTAAACTATATAAAAGGATTAGATTTTTTTTCCAAATATGTGCATTGCTTATAAAATATTATTAACAATACCAGTAACAGTTGTTACTTTCAAAAGAAGTTTTTTAAAGTTGAAAATTATTTAAATCTTATCTAAAATCAACAATGTTATAAGATAAATTGAATGGATTAATTATTTTATCTATTGACTGTGAAATATTAGAATTACTTGATTATAAAACATTGATAAATAATTTTGCAGCTAAAAAAACTAGAAAATTAATATAAAAATTAATAATTAATATTTTGTTAATTTTTTTTAGAAATTTTACCTTAGGCTCTAATTTATTTAGACACGGCCCTGCTCAGTGCACTAAACGTGCTTTGTACACGGGACTCTTGTGGTGATTTTTGAAAAACTTTAAAAAATTGCAAATTCCCAAAGCAACCTTTAGTAGAATTTACCAAATACAAAGTCGATGTCTTTTTCTTGGTAAATTGTGGGAAAAAAAATGAATTTTAAGAAGAATTCTAAAAAAAAATGGTAGTCACTATTGAAAGAAGAGAGTGATACTTAAATGTTAACATAAAAAATAATATTAACTAAACATTGTTAATATGACATGAAAGGATAATAACACGTTTCAATGTGCTATCAATCGATTTTTCAATCATTCTAAACAATCCTTAAAGATTTGCATTTTTTTTTTTCAAAATAGTGTTTGAATAAAAATGGCCCACACTAAACTAGAAGAGCCCGGTTATTTTGTCAAAGTTCACAGATCAATTGTTCCTATAAAAAAAATACTAAATTGGTTGCCCTTTAACACTTAATTTACAGAAACAATCAAATTCTTTTATTAATTTATATAGCAAAATATATTGACGATTTTCTACATTTGTTTTTAAATATTCAAAGTAAAAGACATGTTTAAAATATTATCAAGATTTTTAAAATTAGATTGATCATCAAACCGATCAAGATCTTGGTTTAAGGTTCACTGTAGTTATATCAATGTTAATAAATAATAATAATTAAATAATTATAATATATTTCTAAATAAATATAATATCACATCACTTTATAACATTAACAACTAAAATAAAACATAATTTTACAAGTTCTTAACATTTAAAATATACATAAAAATCTAATCAAATATATCATAATATAATTCTTATGTTTAAACTTTAATAAAATACAATAATGTCTATTGACAATAATAAGTTTATGTTTAGAATAAATTAATACAATACAAAATTATAAAGAAAAATTAATATAAATGAGTAAATTATGTGTTTTATAAAAAAAAGTTAATAATATTAGATAAAATTATTTATATCTATTTGAAATATTTATTAAATGTGTTTTTATTTATCTTTAAAATATTTTAAATTCAATTTAGTTAATCCATGTCCCTTAAGAAAAATGATTAATTTAATTCATTACATTAAATATGTCAATTATTTATATTATTATTTTTAAATTGTCATTTTCTTATCTCTTTATTTATTTAATTGCTTCATATTAATTTTTGGGGAAAGAATAATAAAATAAGAATGTTTAAGAGAAAAAATAATTAATGCATCTAAAAATTAGAAAAAAATTATAAAAGGCAATAAACAAATTGCTAAAAAATTATAGTTAGGAACGGAAAGATTACTTTCTTATTTCTGATTTGACTGAAATGGGTCATTGCCAGATCCAGAAAGCACTGCCCCGAGCCATTGACTGCATATGTTCTCTTCTACTGATATTAATTCTAAGGTTAGTTTGTGAGGACTAATTAACCTTAATTAGATATTCTGAACAAGGCATAGATATTCACAAGTCAAGGTTTGATTTAGTATATGAGCTTTTCTTATTGTAATATACGGAAGTTTATAGTAAAGAACACGTTATCCAAACAATAGTAAAGACACCCACCAGGGGAATGAGTATAATCAAACAATAATAATTTCACACCCCATGGAGGGATGTCAAATAGGTATAGGAGAGAGAGAGAGAGATAAGAAAAAACAAAGATGTGAGAAAACCAGAGTTGTTAATCAAATCACAAATATTTGGTTTTTAAACTTCGGGTCCTACTAAAGACCCACATTAGTGAGATAATCAACAGCTAAAATACTCAAACATGAAGTTAGAAATAGATGTTGTCTTTTTGCTGCAACAAGGCTTCATATCCTCATATATTTTTTTACATACAATTTTCAGACTTTCCTTATCAGAAGATACAACCTCTGATCAAGCTCAAACTTGTTGCAATGAGAGGTATCTCCCTTCAGCATCATCAGAAGCCCACCAAATGAAATATTCATCT
This sequence comes from Glycine max, assembly GCF_000004515.6. Taxonomy (NCBI): domain Eukaryota; kingdom Viridiplantae; phylum Streptophyta; class Magnoliopsida; order Fabales; family Fabaceae; genus Glycine; species Glycine max. Next base: position 18,866,448 of record NC_038245.2, on the reverse strand, counting down.
CCCTACAATTCAAAGCCAATAAACATTTATGACTATTAAAAAGAATTTTTAAAAAAACATAAAATACACAACATTAAATTAATGTAATGATCACATTAATCTCTAACTAGGGAGCTGCTACTAGAAAAAAAAATCCACTACATAATCTCAGAGCTTAAGATAACTTGTTATCTCATAATCTCAAGATAATTTATAACTGACTGGCACAATAGAACTAAATGTCAAGATAATTTTTCATTTTTATTTAGTGAGCAGTGTTTATTTAAAAACAAAATGAGTCAATCGGCATTATACAAACTACATATTAGCAATTCACTTATTCACTTCATGCTCGCGATCAATTAAAAACAATTCACATCCGAAGGAAGAATCCTGGTTCCCAGTAACTAGCTTCCAAATGGCTAACTGGCAACACGTGCAGACTATACAGAATTAAGTTAGAAACATTAATTTAGTAATTTATTACATTTAGTTATTTAGTAAATTATTACATATGAATATGAAATTCAAAACTGGAATTCTGGAAATAGACATACGCTTTTTCACGCCCCGAACCCTCTGTTATCCTGTAGAGCTTCCCATACATGACATATTCAAAATTGTTGGCCAGTGATTGTCGACTGATCTGGAAAAAAGAAATATATGGAAGAATTCTGTAAGCCAAATTAATTTACTAACGGATTTGACAAGCAATAGGGGGGAAATGAGAGAAAAAACAGAAACAGCAACCATAAAAAGAAAATGAGATAAAAATCACGTGTACAGGCATGAAGGTCCATGTCTTCATGTATCTGCTATGACCAGTGATGGGTTTCTGCTTTATGTTTGAATGCTATGATGGGTTTTATTTAAATATTATTTTAATATCAGGAATACTCTTATGACAGAAACTCAATGAGTTTGAGTAGACTGTTGGATTTGACAAACTTGATTGCATATGCTCTGTAGCAATGTCGTTTTGAATGTTTACTTGTGTCTCAGTGATTTACAAGGCTAATAAATGTCTTTAATTAGGATTTGGATTAGGATATAAAGGGATTTGCACCTCTGAGGGTTGTCAGAGGGCTTAATGACAAATAATCAATGTTTTTCATGGTGATTAACCAGAAGAGTGACCCTCTTCCTCTACTAATCACTCTCGAGCTATAAAATTGCTTACTATTTAGTATAGCTTTAAGGATACAGAGGAAAAGATAGTGTTTATGTAGTTTTAGTCCTATTTAAAGTATCTAAGCCATATCCCAACCCAAATGTATCACTCAAAAAAATTGAAATTAAAAAAAAAAACATACATATATAAGATATTCCTTCGATATGTATCCAGGTGTATCACACACATACCGGAGTCACATACAGGTACAACATTGATATGCTGGAGTATTTGAGAATCATACATACTTGAAACTTGTTTTAGTAACACAGAGTGGCCTCATGGTTAAATGGTAAATACAATCATAGATACTGAATATTCCAATGCACAATAAAAAGGCACTAAAAAAATATGGAAAGAGCAAACTGTATTAAACAATAGGGAAAACTTGCTTCCAACTGCATTAAATTAAGCAATAGTGTCATCTGATCATCAAGATCGATGCATTAAAACTTAATTTACTGAAAATAACTACTGGTCCATATATAAATTGCATCACACCTACCCAGAAAAATCTTTGGCAGAAAACAAACCACTCCTGAGTCTTGTCACATCAACCATGTCTACACTCACCATTAACCCAATTTCTGATTTGAATTCCAAGCTCATGGTGAAGGAAAAAAGCTCCCAGTCACAGAAAAAACTTAATAACAACAGTAAACTAAACAAAGATTGGCAAACACCTGAGACTTTGATGAGAATAAGCACAGCCACACACCATTAAATGCACACTCTAGAACAGTAACTAACTTTTCTACGATGGCTCACTTGACAATCATAACAACAATCCTTCACAGCAAAAAAAGGTTCCTTGTAAAAGATAATAAATTAATTACCTGGGTATAATAGCCAGTGTCTGGTGTTCCATCAGGATTAAGCGATGAAACAAGCACAAGAGCAAACTTCTGACCCACCTTTAATGGATATACCTCAGAATTAATGTCCAGGTGCATAAACATGTCAAACTTTTCACTTCTTGCTTCAATGCGAGTGACTTGAGATGCACAACATCAAAGCATTAGAATGAAATACACAGAACAAAACTAAAAATGTCTCTAGTAAGACCAAATAATCATGTCACCACAACATGGAATGCAAATAAAAGCAGACAAAATTTAATGGTGAGTTCGGATGGGGAATTTTAAGAAAGGAAATTCAATTTGTAAGTGAATTTGAAATACTATACATCAAATCTAAAGAATTTTTAAGATAATCAAAATTTTATAGGGGATTTTTTCCCGAACCAAAATGAAAGAATTTGGAAATTCTTTATCTTTTCATGTTCTCACTGAACAAACACTCATTCTGAAGCTTTGATGCATTCCCTCTTCTCCACCTCTCTTTCTCTCTCTCCCTTCTCTCACTTTACACCTCCATGTATCATAGAAGCTGTCAATATTTGCTTCTTCCTTTTCTTTTCAACTATATTTTCATAGTTGTAAATTATATTGAAATTAAAACATCAAGTAGTACTAAACAAAGAATTTTAAACACAAGATACTTAATTTGCTTTATCCCAAAAAATATATTTTAAAAATGAAAAGAATTTAATTGAAATAATTAAAGAGAAACTAATGAGAGTATTTACACTGTCATTCTCATAATTAAACCCTAGACATTTAACTCTTCACTAGACGATGATAGAACAATAAAGCATGGTAAGTTAAACTAAAACAACTAATATATGGACACAATTGTAGTATTGAAAAAACAACAAACTTGCAAATAATAATGATAATTAATACCTTTATCGAATAATTTTTTGTCATCGGGGTTTAATTTTTCGACCCTAAAGATATCCTCGAAGAGATTGTTCTCCACCATGGCTGAAACGGAACAACTTAACAACCAAACGCGACGTTATCTGAAAAGCACAAAGCAAAGAAAACGCGACGTTATCTGAAAAGCACAAAGCAAAGAAAACGCGAATTACAACGACGATTTCATCCGCAAGATGCGAACGAAGAGATTAAAAGAAGAAGTGAGAGTAGTTATTGTCAGAACAGAACCTACCTACGGTTCGTTTGGTAAAGTACTCTGCGTGAGGACTGAGACTGAGTAAAGTAATAACGCAATGAAATGAAAGGAAGCAGAGAATTTTTAAGGGGCCTGGACTGGAATGGCCCGTGGCCCACTACTGGCCCACAAATCGTTTGGGCCTTTTGTCTTAAGCCCATATATAAAATTTTTTTCATCATTTACTCTTCTTATGAGAAGAAAGAAATGAGGTTCGATGAAAAAAAATAGTGAAGAAGAAATTAGTGATTTCTAATAAATTTTAGTTAATTATAAAAAGAGTTTTAAAAAGATAATATAAGAGAAAATATTGTTAACATTTCTTTATTTAAAGTGCAATAATGAGGAGAGAGAATCGTGAATGGTTTAAAACATTTTGCTTATATATTTTTTGTTTTTTTAACACTATAACAGATATGATACAAACTAATGCATTTGAGAGAAATTTTCTGTACTTGAGTTTATAACAATTTTATGTCTGTGTTTTACAGGAGATTCAGAAACCTTATAAAGTGGCTGAATTTTTTTTTTCTTCTTCATTTATAATTATTAAATGTGTAACTTTTAATAAATAATATTTTTTTAAAATTAATGACTATTTTTACACATAAAATTAGAACACTTTTTTATATTAAATGATAATAGTCTTAATTATTATCATAATAATGACAAACATAACTATTATAATAATAACATACAAAATTAATTTATATAATTTTGAGTTAATTAAATTTAATATATATATATATATATATATATATATATATGAAATGTTCCAAAAGAAAAGGAGGAGGGAGAGCTTTGCCCGCCGCCTCCCTCTAAATCTGCCCTTGAGTGAACTCTTTAAAAGAAATAGTATATAATATATTTATAAATTATTTTTTTGCTTATTTCAATCAACTCTTTTGGATAATTTATGAAAATAGCTTAAATTTATTTCCCTTTTAATTATATAAAGAGCTTATAAGTATTTATCGTAATAAGATTTTAATGGTTATATGGACTAAATGTAAAAACTCTTACTCTATCAACCAATTAAATATTACCGTTAACATGACTCTTAAAAAAGTATTTATAAAAGTTAACAAATTTATTATATTTAATTATTTATAATTTTATGATAATATAAAATTATTTACATTAAATTCATAACATATTTTCTCACATCTTAAACACTTAATATTCATTCGGGTAAACAATTAAATTAACACTTAATATTGAATGTATACTTATAATATAAAGGCCTATGTGTAATTTATTTTTATAATAAAAAATGAAATGAGGTAAAAAAAAAATATTATAGAAGTTGTTTTCTAAGTTATTTTAAAGGTTATCACAATAAGTTGAAAGCAAATTATATAGACATATATAATTATTTTTATAAACTGTCTCAAACACTTTATTAAAGTTTATATTATAACATAAGTCTAAATAAGTTAGAAATAAACTCTTCTAAATGCACTACTTATTTAATAAATGTTTAATTAACAACCGGCCAGCATCACTGTGCAGAAAGATAAAAAGGTAGGTTAAAGAAACTTATTATAAGTCATTCTCCAACAAAAAAATAAGTCTTAAATAAATTTTTAATTAAGACTTAAATATATTTTATCTCTTAAATTTGAGTTAATTTATTTTTTAAAAATTTAAGATTGCTTTTTTAATCCTCCAATTTTAAAAATGTTGGTTCCACTCCTTCGTCATTAACACCATTAGAGGTGTTGCAGACATGGCTAATGACGTCCATGTCACATGTAATTAATTAACTAATGGATACTAATTTTTTGGCTAAAATATCTATTTAATTTCCAAATTTAAAAGTGATTTTTTTCGCTCTTCTAATTTGGAAATAACTCAATTTGATCCTTAGAGTTAACTTTGTTTAAAAAAAATTATTAATTGACTAACAACAATTTTTTTTTTGGTAATTTAGAAATATAATTTATGACATTTTTAAACTCTCAAAATTTAGATTAATGGGTAATGTTTTAAAATATTTTTTTAGATGTTTTAAATTCTCAAAATCTAGTGAAGAAAAAAAAAATGACAATACTCACTTTCTCTTCTAATGCCCAATTTAATTTCTCAATCTTCAAACTATTTTTTTCTTTTACTTCAATTATCTTCATCTTATTCCTATCTATCTCAATAGCATCCATTAACCACCTCGTTTACCTCTTCCGCTTTTCCACCAATTCCACCCTCACCTTTTCTCGTGCCATTTTTCTCATCACGTTGCCACGAACGGAACTTTGGCTTGCAATTTATTTTGAGAGTAATATATGGTGACTTGTAGATAGAATGTGCAAACGTTTTTTTTTTATTTGTTTTACTGGATTTTGGGGTTTAAAATTGCCACAAAACACATTTGAAAACATTATTTATTAATCTAAATTTTGGAAGTTTAAAATTGTGATAAATCATATTTCTAAAATTGACAGAAAACACACTATTAACAACATTTGTGGATTACTTTTATACAACATGAATTTTAAGGACCAAAATTAGTTATTTCAAAATTAGAGGATTAAAAATACCACTTATAAATTTGGGAACTAAAAAAATACTTTTCTAAATTTGAGAAATTAAAAAAAAATCAATTTTAAATTTGGACTACTAAAAAATTACTTTAAAATTTTTAGGATTACAAATATATTTTAAGGGAATAAAACTACTATTTCACAAAATTTAGAGAAAAAAATAGTTTTAAATTCAAAACCAAAATAAAATCAAAATATAAAGAAGCAAAAACATATTAAAGTCTTCAATTAATTATAAAAATTCATTGAAGTTTTTATTTTTTTTCATTTTTAAAGATTCTCGAAGAAGAAATTAATAGAGAACTTCTATTTTTCGTTCTATTTCTAAATTCGATCGGATCTCTTCTGGAGAACGTTTCCAATGATATTATTTTTTGAAATCCGACAAGGGTTTAATGTTTATAGATTGACAATAATGAAAAATGATTTTATATTGTTATATAATTATAAATTATCATTTGAATTAATTTATAATTATGTAAAAAGTTGACAAACTTACACCATATAATAAATTATTATTAGATGATTAAGTAAAACTTTTTAGAACGTAGAGTATAACTTTTTTTTTCTCATCCAACAAAACATGTCTTTAACTCTGATATTCATTTTCTAAAAAAATTAAAATAAAAACAGAGCAAAACAAACGAATTATTATTTTTCTCAATTTAAATTAATATTCACTCATTCTATCTTTTTTCTATTTAATTTGACTATTTTTTCCTCTTATTTTCTTTTACAATCAAACATAGTATTAAGAAAATTAGAGACCATTTAATTTCAAAATCTCATTTTTATTTTTAATTATAAAAATAATATATTATTCCTACTTATTTTTCATTTTTAAAATATATAAAAATTTATTTTTATTATTTTTATACAAACCTTCAAAAATGAAAAGTAAAATAATTTTATAATTAAGAACAAAAAATACTTTCTCAAATTAATCACACGTGTCAAAGCCTGTAGCCAATCGTGTCGGTGTCTGTGTATGGCTGGAATTCGACGGCAGTAATATAATAGAAAGAAAAAGAAAAAAAGCGTTGAATCGATTAACAAATGAAAAAGAAAATTTAATTCATTTTCAAAAAAATAAAAAAGAAAATTGTTATTTTATTCTTAGAACCAATAACAGATGTTATTATTTAACTAAATGTTATAGGAAGAAGATTTGTTATTATTTTTTGCAACGATATCAACTTTGTACTAATATAAAAAAAACCTGTTCCTCAATACTTTATTGAAAAATGATAGAGGATAAATCATGAAAAGCATACACAAATCAGTCAATAGTCCGACATTTGCATTACAGATGTACTGGGTGGTCGAATTATTAGAACAGAATAGCATAAGAAGGTGCCATTCTTATATTTGTTTTGATTTGAACATTGTACAACATTTTATTAAAGACCTAACCGACGACATATGACATGCTTGCAAACGTCATCCAAATAAGTTCTTAATGGAAATGGTAATATAATTTTAAAAATACCAAAATTTAGAAAATACCAACACTTGAATATAACTAATTGTTCTATATATATTTATATTAAACATATATTTGTTTATTCACTACTAAGACCCATAGATTAATTAACTTAAAGATTATTTCAACTTACCTAATAGTTGAATTTGAGCAATATTACTTTCCATAGAAAATACTTGCATGTTATAATCTTACCAAAAGATATATCTAAAGTACTTTACAAAGTGCAAACACATTGAGCAATCTTAACTAAATTTTATAAAATTTAATTTGTTTTTAAAACTTTTATATACTAATAAGTATGCAATATTTTATTAATTTATAATAATACGTTAATTTTGAAATCCCGCTATCTTTTATTTTTAAATTTAGATTTTTAACCTAATTTTATGTATTATATTATAATTATACCATGTTTATAGTTTTATATGTTTGTTCATGTTTAAATTTACAAAAATAATCACTCATCTTTTTCAAAAAAATAAAATGAAATAAATTACTTTTTAAAATAAGGAGGAATGCTAGCTGTACTCTCTTTAACACTTAGAGAATTCAAAATTCGAAAGAGAGTATGAAAATGTCTCTGCCATCTCTCTAAAATAAATTCAAATAAACACACTTTAATTATACCCATTAGGATCAATTTAGTAGTAAAGATTTGAATAGTTTGTTTAGAGTTTTAGATTCTATCTTTGTTGTCACCATTGTTCAAAAGAAAAATGCACACTTTAATTAAGAGGCCAAAAATGTGAGAGGAGGAGGTTATATAACCAGTTAAGGGACAAAAAGTCTAAAGAAATGTTGAACTAAATGAGGGTATCGACTTTATTAATTGTTATAGAAATTATAATAATATCATGTTTATAGTTTTTTATGATTTTTTAGCACAAAATATTTTTAACCGAAAGTTAAAGACTAATACAAAATATTGAGATCCATCCAAGATACTGATTTTTACCCACCCACTTAGAGATGCACGTATGATGTTGTGGGGGCAATTATTTCCAAAAAAATTATTTTATTTGTATATGTATAATAGAAAAAATATTTTGTCTCCAAAAAAATAATATTTTTCCCCACCAACATATTTTATTTATAAATGAATGTAAAAATATACCAGAAATAAAAAATATATTGATACATCCTTTTAATTTTTGATAATATTGATAATAAAAAAATTAAAGAATATTTTTAAAGTATAAAAATGCTTGAACTATAATTATAATTTGTAGAAGGTTAAATATTATTTTTCATGACATTGTATTTTTTGTAAAAGTTTGTGACAATTTTCTTTTACAACAACATTATAAAATATTGGGTTTATTATGTTTTTGGTCATTAAACACTTTATAAATTTCACTTGTAGTCCCTAAACAAATTTTTAACGTATTTGATCTTTATAAAAAAAAATTGTTAATAATTCTAGTTCGTAGCATTGTTATTTGATCTTTATAATTTTCTTTTGTTAATAGTTCTAGTTCGTAGCATTGTTATTTGATCTTTATAATTTTCTTCTGTTAATAGTTTTAGTTCGTTGCATTGTTACTTGATGATGCAACTAGTCAAGTTAGCTTTTTTTTTTTTTTTTTGTAAACAGCCTCTTTGATAATCATTAATTAATATTTTTACTGGATAAGAACAACTAAAATTGTTAGCAAAAAGAAAAATATCAAAAAAAAATTATTTGAGGATTGAAAGTGCAATTTTTAAAAAGTTTAGGATCAAAAATATATTAACTTTAAACTATTTTTTGCCCCCAACTTTTTTTTCTAAATCTATGACTGCTTCTTCCAAAAATATTTGTTTTTCAAATGTACAAACCTAAGATTCAACTATATATGATCATATAATTAAAACAAATATTATTTATCAATTATTTTTTTATTATAATTATAACTTTTCAAGTCCATGTTTAAGAATGTTTTAAGTTTTAAAAAAATCACTTATTTAAAAAAACTAATATAAAACAAATATTGAATTGAAATTAATTAAAACATACACACACTTTATTCCTGTCTCCGTCACATACTTTAGAATCATCTGTTCCTTATAGTTGTACACGTCTCCACCAACCTTAAAAAGAAAAAGAAATAATAAATAAATAAATAAAAACTTAACAGAGTAAAACCACTGACGTCCAGCTAGTTGTGTTGTGTTGAAGCCGCGTGTGTGTACGGTGGAAGGTCCGTACCATGGGTCGTACTCGTACATAGTAAAAGTACGTACGTTGTAGTAGCTGTCAACATGAATTTGCACATTATTCTTGTCAGAAATGTTTTGTTCACTAATGACTACATGCTGTTCTTTAATACTATACTAGTGATTAATTAATTAACTATAATTAATAATCTCATTCCTCGACTAACACTAGCCGACTACATTAGTGAACTTTTCATTCATGAGTTTAATTCGGTTGGTTCAAAATAATTTTTGGGTGTATTTCATGTCGGGTCATACTCGACTACTTATGTCGGTTAATGAATGTATTTTCTGCACACTAGAGTAAAATATTAATGATTAAAATACATTTATTTGTAAATTATATTGTTTGTTAATAATTTAAACCTTAGAGTTAAGTCTTTTCCATCTTAATAAGTTTTGGGTCGTTTGGTCCTAATAAGGATTCATTGACCCGATAAGTCAATTCTTATACCAATCAATTTCGAAGCTAAAGCTCAATCGCATGAACGGTTAATCACGACCGTCTCTCATGTATACTGACTTAGATAAGAATAATCCATTTATAAGTTTGGAAATAGAGGAAATGACCTCTTGAAATAACTACTTGCTCAAAGAGAAGCTTTTAGATCTACTTACCTAGACAACCTCTAAAATTTTACTATTGAGATTAATAATATTAATATTCCAAAATTAACCTTAAAACTATTAGGATTTCACTTTCTTAATTTTTTTTATGTTATTATTTTCACTTGAGGGGTGTAATATCCCATTTTTCGTAAAATCAATAAAAAGAGTTTTATTTAAAAATTAATTAAGTTTTTAAAAATTAAATAAATGAGAGAAAATGATTTTTGTTAATTAAAATAAGGGTTTCATAGTATTAGAAAATAAATAGAATAAAATGATGTTTTAGAAAATAAATGGATGTTTTATTTAATGAAAGAGTAAAATAGAGTTCCTTTTAATAAAATTATAAAAAAATAGAGTAAATAATAGGTTCAGAGTATCCTAATTATAAATAGAGATATATTATGTCATTTTTTATATTTATGATATGTCTTTAGCTCTTTCTTTCTCCCAAATTTATTTTTTCTTCTTTATCTTCCAAAATTCTCTTTTTTTCCCGTATACACTCAAATTTGTTCTAGTAAAACTATGATTCCGAATTTGTTAACTGTTGGATCTTCCTGAAATTCGAACACCACCTTTGAAACTCATATTCGCACATTCCCACCATTGGAATTTTTGAACTAATGTCTATAGAGAGAGAAAGAGAGAGAAATTCCCCTCACATAGAGACAATGAACTTGAAGTTCCAATCCCTTTTCCTTCTCTCTAACGATTAGAAATCCTAGCAGAGCAACCAAAAGAAAAGCTTGAGGAACCTTAGGGAACCTCTAGAGATGCCATTATCGATGTTGGACTACACACATGAGCCCGCTTAGAGATAAGGAATGAGTTTATTGCAATTGGGATTAGAATGAACATGTGTAGGGATCCTTAGAGGATCAAATTGGGATTTATTTTTGGATATTTAGTGTATTGTAATTCTACCTTTACAATTATAATCACGAGATTGTTATGTTTGAGGGTCAATTAATGCCCTGATGCGAATTGATTGATAAAATTAAGTACTCTTTGTGTTTTCGTGTTTTTGAACCTATGATTTTGATTCCTTTGATTTTGATATGATTATGTTAAATTGTTTGAGGAATTTTATCACCCATGTTGTGAGAAGCATTTATGTATAATTCGTTTGTGTTTTGAACAAGATTTACTAGATTAGCATGAAAATTAAATTGTTAGAAACGTTCTTTGTTATGTTTTGGTCTCATAAGCTTATTACGTATTCATGATTATGACACATATATATGTTTATGAATTGTTAAAATAAATTAGGAATTAATATTTCAAATAATAAAATTAAATTAAAGGAAATTAATATATTAAGATTCAACGATAAATACTTTGAATGCAATTTTAGTTTAATTATTTATTAACTTTTTTTTAGTTGAAAATAATATAATTTGATTTAATATATGCATGTTTTGTGCCATGTAAATATTAATATTGTGTGATGTGCATATGATTCATGCGGTGTGATAACATGTTGCTTTTGGATTATAACATTGTGATTGAGATTAGGTGAATTGATAAATTGAGTATGCGTTGAATTGTAAAATACATGTGTATTGAGATTTTGTACGCATTGAGTTGTGAGTTATGAACTGTACAATCAAACAACTGTAAGACCTTTTAAGGGTGACAAGTTAATGCACGACATATATTGTGATGAAATCCACAGTAGGAACTCGACAAGTTGAAACACTTTGAGGCGCGACGAGTTGAAATGATTTTGAAAATAATTGTGTAGTTGTGTGTATTGTATAGTTCAAACTCCAGCAACACATATGATTTTAAATTCCTGTTTTAATTAGATGATTAATCATATGAACATAATATATTAATATCATTATTGTGTGATATGTATGTCATGCATAAGATGTGATAGCGTGATGTCTTGGGAATATGAAAGTGTGATGAACTGTGTGTAAGTGACAAATTGAGTATGTGTTAAATTGTGAGATCACATGTGTATTGAGATGTTGTGAGCTATGAATCATGCAATCACACGACTGTAAGACCCTTTAAGAACGAAGAATTAATGCGCGATGAGTATTATGATGGGATCTACTGTTGGAACCCGACGAGTTGAATCGCTTTGAGGCATGACGAGTTAAAATTATTTTGAAAATAATTGAGGAGTCATGTGTTTTATATAGTTCATAGATAAAATTTATGTGTTAAAATATTTTCTGGATTGGACCTGAATCAGGAGGTAGAGGTCATGATGGACTCTTCAGAGTCTAGGCCTTGGGGGTAAATACACCCGTTTGAATACTCCTTTAAGTGTGTGTCGATCCCACATGGTTGGAGCATTCTTGCAAAACAACAAGACCTTGACTAGTCTCCTTATGATTTTACCTAGTGAGAGTGACTTGACTTACCAGTGTGTGGTCCGTCTTATCATGTACTCCTAGGCACCCGACGAGGTTTTTTACTAACATGATACCACATTGTATATAGGATTGAGTCTTAGTGTATTTGTTGCATAACGTCAGTGTAATGATCATTGTGACTAGTTACGTGATGATGGGTAATGAATTGTGTAAGTGTGAGATATTGTGTTGTACTTGAGATGTGTTGTTTTGAACACATGATTAATGTGAAGGTGTGAAATGTGATTTTGTAATTAAATCCTTGGGACAAGTGATGTTGCACAATGAGTGGTAAAATGATGTGAATTATGTTAAGTTGAGCTTGTTTTACTTAATTATATATATGTGCTTTCGTTTATCTCTACTTGTTTAGGAATGTGATAACTCACTCCTTGTATGTTGTTTGTGTTTGAATCTTGTGATGATCTCAAACCTTATATCCGTGAGAGCAGATGGTTAGGTGGATATGATTATGGAAAATCTTATGCTAGAGGACGATGTAATACTTTGCTCTGATAGGATGTGACATCGGGGCCTAGGATTTCTATGTTGTTTTTATTATATGCTATTTTAAAATATGTAATTAAACATGATTTAGTTCTATGTTTTTCATTGGAATTTCAATTGTAATACTGGTATGGTCTTTGTTTAGAGTCGAAACTCATTTTTATATTCTTAACGATAAATTTTAACTTGATTAAATTGTGAATCTGAACCTTTTAGTCTGTTGAGAAGCATTGTTTTGATTTGTGAAATAAATATTTTTAAATTACTTCCATTATTTTAAATATAAATAAAATTTGATGAAGATAACCGATCGACATCTAGGTGAAACATTTTTATTTGCACTTGAAGGTATCTTTTACAACTAAGATTAATTTCTTTTTAGGTTTAATAAAATCTTTTTATATGTAATACAAAAATGAAATATTGGACAACATATTTAAAAGATTTAATTAGGATAAGTGGTCACCTAAAAGTGTAATATAATTTAATGTTAAATTGATCCTTAAAAATTATAATTTAACATCAAACTAATCTTGCAAAACCTAATGTAGAATACAATTGTCAAACTTTTTTACACATTTAAAAGTTAAATTATAATTTTTGTTCTTTCAAGAAATAATTGTCACCGCATTACATCTTTAGGGACAAAAAATATCATTTATCCATTTAATTATTTATCATTTGTGTTTTACTATTGCCATAACCACGACAATCTAATAATACAACGTATGGTAATACTTACGAATTTAAATTAATTGGAAAAAATAAAAAAAAGTTATGCGTATAATAATAAAAGTTGTCTATAGTTATATAAGTTCTACTCTCTCAAGCGAAAGTGTGACATTTTTTTTTAAAAAGAAGATGAAGAACCGTGACATCTAAGAAACAAGTATTTTTTTTTCATAACATATCTTGTATATTAGATAATTTTTGTTAGATCTTTAAATACTATTAATAATGATAAGTTTAACAGTTATTTTTTCGGTTACAATATTACTTTTGTAGTTTTTATTATTATTTACTAATGTAATATTCTTAAACGAAAATGTTACACCTTAAAACACAAGCATAACCTTCATGTCAAAAGGAAAAACCAAGCATAACCTACGGGGCTACTTACTTTATTGTGATGATAATTTTAAAAAATAAATAATTATATTTTCAACAATTTTTTTTTAACCCGACAAAACAAAACAAAATATTGAAAGATCAAAATTTCACATTTATCATAATAAAAAATAAAAGTGTAATTGAGTTAAAAAAACTAAAGAACTTAATTATAATAATCAATTTTTAAATTGAAGTAAAATTTACTAACAAATGAAAATGTATATTAATTATCACCGATTAAGTTAATCAAATAGGATATGATTGTTCTAGTTTAGTTAATAATTTCAAATTTAAAATTAAAATATGTAATACTTATAAAAAAAACTGTGTTCATATTAATATGGATTCACATGAATAAATAAAGATCCGAAATAAAGTTTTATTTTTTTATTAGTATGGGTTTGAATTCTCCAAACGTTATTTTCTATTTTTGGACAACCCTCCTAAAGAGATCCCCCAATGCCTAAAGGTTAATTGAATACCTGTAATTGGATGAAACTGTTTTCAGTAATCTTGATTCTTCAAGGTGGGGTTCTGCTAGCAGTCCTAGCATGCCCGGTAGTGTATTAGGAGTGTCATCCCTGTATTCATAATATTCTATTCACTCGAGAAAAAATTGTACTTCAGATTGGTATGCATACATTTCCATTGAAAAAAAACAAAAAAGAAAACGAATAAACTCGTTGAACTGTACCATGCATGTCCCTGTAGAATGAAAAGGCAAAAGGGGAAACCCCATGTGGGTTAGTCAGAGTCAGAGATACCAGCTTGCATGTCTCACTTCACTCCAAAGTCCAAACAAACCTACCTTTTTAATTTAGCGTTTCCACGGTCATGTCATAAAAAAAAAATCCCTTTCTTTTTCCCAAATTTTTCTCTCTATATAAAGATGGAGCAAGAAAGCCAAGAATAGCATGTAGCATAACGTGTTTGCATTAAGCATTGCAATAGGAAGAGAGAGAAATACTACATACACACCCTAGCTATAACTTAGCCACCCTGTAATAATTCCGAAAAAAGAAGTGAATTAACCTCTTTTTTCTTTATCCTCACACAATATTCCCTTCGATCCTCTCTTCCCTCATTCTTCGCTAGCTCTCTGTCTCTTACATTGTTTCCCTCCATTTGTGCCCCTTCCTTTCTGGGTCCCCTTCCTTCTTTTCTCTTAACTTTCATTTTCTCTCTCCACCATTTTGTTTGTTGTTGAACCTCTCTCTCTCTCTCTCTCTCTCTCTCTCTCTCTCTTTCTCTCTCTGCACCAACACCTCCTTGAGCCATTCTTCTCCCTTGGTCCCAGTGTCAAATATTCAGGTATATGCTGCTTCATAACCTTAATATATAACAATACCATTGTTGTTAGTGTATATGGTGTTGGCCTAGCTAGGATGTTGTCATTTTTAATATTCAAACATATTGGAATGGAGAGCAATAATATTAATGTGACAATGTTTTCTCGTTCTTATTATGATTGAAAATGTGCCATGTTGGTTGCATGTTTTCTGGGTTTGATGCCAACCATGTCATTCTTTTGTTGTTTTTTGGTTTTAATTTACTACGTTGGAGGTGTAAAGGGAGGAGGAAAATAATGATATAAAAGTATGACCAATATAATTGAGCAACATGCTTGTTAAGGGAATAAAGAACAATCTGGTCATTCTTTTTTTAGGGTTATTGTTGATTTATACCAACAATGACAATGTCCCTTAACCCCTCTTCTTCTCTTGCATTGTTGCTTCTGAAATGTTGGATAATGTTTCAATTTTTTTTTTTTTTTTTACAACATTGGCTGACATTGATATTTGAAGATTTGATTGTTTATTCTATATTCCTTTGTTTGGATTGTGTGGACTTCTTTCTGATGGATGATTCCCTTTTGTCTGAAGCGACTGACAAGTCTTTTTTGTAATGTGTATCAATTCTTAAAACTACTATCCCTTGGAATTATTGCTACAACTTGTTTTCTTAATTTCAATTATGATTTGGTTTTTTATGGATAAGATATCGGAACAGAAAATTTGATTAATGCTTCTTTTATCAGTAAATCTTAATTGTTAGATTGTTAGTTTTTGTTAGTGGAATGGATTCTAACCCACAATCTCCTCCCTTTTGATTAATGCTTATGAGGCTAGTAATGTTGTCAAGCAATGCCGCCTGCTATGAAGATTTCTAGATGCAAATAAAAATTATTGGAATTTATTACAATTTGTGAATTGGGTTTCCTTCCTCTTTCCATAAAGGACCAAGAATGCTAAGAGTCTATAAAGAAGCTTATAAACCTTTGTAGGTGAAGATTTGAAGATCTTAATGTATACTACATAAAAGAAAATGCTAAGCATAGCTTCTGCTTTTTCCTCTTTCTTTTTAACTTGGTTGGACTCCATAAATTTTGTTGATTAAGATGTTGATTATTTGAAGATATATTTATAGCAGTTTGTTAAATGAGAAAAATCCTACCTTGCACATTAGTTGATTTGGATAGTATTACGGATGTTTCTCTTAGGGGAATCAAATTCAGACAAGAAGTTATATATAAACTTGACTTAAAGAAACCAAACTGTGCAGGGAAGATGATGCACGAAGGATCGGTTGAGTTGGAGACCGTGCTTTCTTTAAGATCTCCTACAGCAGATATGGAAAATGATGACTTGTTTGGTAAATCAGGGAGCACAAAGACTACTAGAGACACTTGTGGTGACTGGTTGGAGAAGAACTTCTATTCACCAATGCTGGAGACACAGAATCAATGGAACCAAGCTGCACTGAGGTTGCAGAAAGTTTACAAAAGTTTTAGAACAAGGAGGCAACTTGCAGATTGTGCAGTTCTTGCAGAGCAGAGATGGTTAGTTTCAACACATGAAATTTACCTGGGTAAACACAGTTGGAATTTACATGAAACATTGTTCATTTTATTTGATACTTCCTCCATCAGTTAAATTTTTTTACACTATCAACCAATTAGAAATCAAGGTAGGTATAACTTGTAAGGTAGTTATAGTAAAAGCCAAGAAACTTACCAATACATGACAGCTTGTGAATGGATGACAAGATAAAGATTCTTTACATTGTCAGGGCATATACTCTCATCATCTTTTGTATGAGGGTGTACACTTTTAGATTTAGGAGTCTTAGAGCAATCTCATAGAGTACTTTAAAATTAAGTTGAAAGAGAAGGGAATAAAAAAATCTTTCATAACTCATGTGCGTGTGTGCTCTCTATCAAACACAAAGATGTTCATAATCTTGTTTATGTTACTGAATTAGATTCATATGTATAGGTGGAAGGCTTTGGATTTTGCTGAACTGAAGCGCAGTTCTATATCATTTTTTGACATTGAGAAACCGGAGACGGCCATTTCACGTTGGTCAAGGGCAAGCAAGAGAGCTGCCAAGGTAGGTTTTCACATGACTCGCATTATAATATGTTGAATTGTTGATGTTGTAGCTTGAAAGATTAGTAATTTTTTTTTTTTTCTCTGTTTAATAGGTTGGAAAGGGTCTATCTAAGGATATGAAGGCTCGCAAACTTGCTTTGCAGCACTGGCTAGAGGCAGTAAGTCTCATAGCTAAAGTGATATAGTTCAAATTAAACTGCTAATTTCTCTAACTGGTTATCAACTTAAACAGATTGACCCCCGCCATCGCTATGGTCATAATCTTCAATTTTATTATGTCAAATGGCTTCGCTGTGATAGCTATCAACCTTTCTTCTATTGGTAAGAATGAAAACAGAATGAAAAATTTAATCGGTTTAACAAGTAACTTTGAATCAAACTGATGGATAAATCAATCTACAAGTGTAGGCTTGATATTGGGGATGGCAAGGAGGTACAGTCTGACAGATGTACTAGGACAAAACTTCAGCAACAATGCATCAAGTATCTGGGTCCAGTGAGTTTCTTGTTCCCTTTGATTTCACTTTTTTTCTTCTTATATAAACAAGAAGGATCAATCTCATGTTAAAATAGGTTATGAACAGGCCACAATGTTTTATTTTAGAGAAAAACTCAGAGCTATTATATAGCTTGACCGTCAAGCAACAAGTAAAAGTAATTTTAAAAGATGTTTCTTTTGCAGGTGGAAAGAAAATTTTATGAAGTAGTTATTGAGAATGGGAGGCTCTTGTACAAGATTAGTGGGAAACCTGTTGAAACAACAGAAGATGCAAAGTGGATTTTTGTACTTAGTACTTCCAAGACTCTTTATGTTGGCCAGAAGAACAAGGGCACATTTCAACATTCAAGCTTCCTTGCAGGGGGAGCCACATTGTCTGCTGGTAGATTAGTGGCGGAGGATGGTGTTCTTAAGGTATGAAAATGAACATAAACCCAAAAGATTTTTAACAACAGATTTAGTATATTGCCTTCCTTTCTATATGCCGTTGTATCGCATACTGACAGTAGACTTTTTCAACTCCAAAGGCAGTTTGGCCTCACAGTGGGCATTACCTCCCAACAAAAGAAAATTTTGAGGAACTCATGTCATTCCTTAAGGAGAATAATGTGGATCTTACAGATGTAAAGGTAAATGACTAAATGGTGACTTTGCTGCAGTATAAGATCAATCTAATGCAAATTTCCATTCAGCATTTACATGACTGAAGAAACTTAAACTCCTAGATTAACATAATTTCACACTCACTATAATCTCATACTAGTTTACTTGGGATAGAGAGTTATATTTAGATAGGTATTAACTTTAGCCATGATATCATGCATAGAAAATTAGCTAATTGCCATTTTCTTATATTCAGAAAAATCCAGTTGAAGAAGAAGACTTGGCCAAAATTAACCAAGATCTCTTCCGAGACAATCCTTCAGAGGCAGTGGAACCTCCAAAAATTGAAACTGAAAGTTCCAGCCCGTTAGCTGAAGATCAGCCTGACTTGAGAAATGAGGATTCTAATGCTGATTCAAATCATCAACAACCCTTATCAAGATTGTCGGTACGACTAGGATCAAAAATAGCTAAACTTGAGATACCAAAACGAGTCACGGTGTATGACATTTTCGGAGAGCTAGCAAATGGTCCTCGCACCAAATTTTATTCTCCAACTGCAGTATCAGAATGCGGTTATGAGACAGCAGAAGAATCATTTATAAACGAGGCGGAATTCATGGTTTCCAAATCAAACATGTTTGTTGAAGATCAAGATGAAGAAGAGGAGAATACTATTCCAAAGGAGACAATCTTGAAGAGGATAGATTCACACAAAGGAAGGAAATCATATCAATTGGCCAATCACTTGTCTACCAAATGGACAACAGGTGCAGGCCCTCGAATTGGTTGCATGAGAGACTACCCTCTAGAGCTTCAGAATTTGATTCTGGAGCAGCAAAATTTGTCTCCAAGGACAAGAACAACAGCTCCATCACCCAGGATACCGCCGTTGTCTCGCTTCAGCCCTCATGTTGCTTTTCCCCCTCCTTTGGATGCTCCAATTGCCTGAAACAGCTAGTATATTAAGCTGACAATACATAGGATGAAGTAGCAATTAAGGGGTGTCACTTACTTCTGTTGAGAAAATGACATAGGAGTTCTTTTTGCAATGCTTTTGATGCCATTCTTCAAAGCCATATAGTTTTGGTAGGTCATGTGATGGATGAGGAACAAAAGAACTTTGTAAGTTCTGGTTCCAAATGAGGAGAGAATCTGATTGGCTTCTTTCATCCAATCTAGATTGAGATAGTAGCAACTTGCAAATCATTAATAACATGTATAGTTATGCAGCAAATTTCTCATGTTATCCTTCAAATTGTGTACTACTATATTTATCTTATATATGATAACATGAGGAAATAGGTAGAGTAAGATTATATTATAACACCAAAATTGTTACTGAGTGTTTCCAATCCTTAATATCTATCAAGAAATACACTGTTAAATTGAGGTTTGAGATATGTCTAATGTATATAAATAATACCTGCCTCTATGTTTTGGAGTGGTAGAAGTGCACTTGAAAATTACATTATGAATTACTTTGATAATTTGTATGAGTAAAAATGAAAATTAAAATAAGAACCAGTGATAAATGCATTTGATGATTGAATTGGAAGTTGCGATGATTGGCAGCATAACAAACAAATCTGAAATTCCATGGCTAATATTAGTTATATTACACATCTGCACTTTTTGTCACCATATGATGGCTGCTTTTATAAACGACAGTTCCAAACAATAGAAAAATATTAACTTCAAGCAACTACTTCTTTATTTAAACATAAATAAAGGGATTAGACATCTATCACTGAAATGTAATATATAGAATTTACAATCTATTTATAATATATAATTTCTAAAACATTTACTTAGTTGTCACTCCATTTTCTTTCTTCTATCAAATCCCACATTCTCATTCATTTTTAGGTATCGTTGTGATTATCCACTGTTTTATTACTCTTAAACTCCTATTCTTCCTTGTAAATTGGACGCATTACTTCTTAAAAGGCTTTTGCAATTAAGCAGCCAATGGAATCACGAATGTTCTTCCAATTAATCTTCCTTTGCTATCCATAATGAAAAAAAATTCATTTTTCTGCTAGACTTTCCTTATTTTGTGACCAATGACCACGAACATTGTCTTCTCATTCCGTTGTACTTAGGGTTTTTCTTACAAGTAACTAACATGAGAATTTTTTGCCAGTTTGTTTAACCTTATATAAAAAAATTAAATTAAATAAGCAGTTTTATGATGTGTTTGTCTAAACTAATCTTACTTAAAATAAACAGTTTTCTACTTTTTTTTATAAGAAGTAAATCACATCTTCTTAAAAAAGCATTTATATATAAAAAAAAACTAAACTTGCAGTTTGTTAAACATATAAACCATTAGCATATTTTACTTTTTTTTTCGTCATTCTTACCATTTAACTACCTTAATCTATTATTCACAATATGTATTCATCTAAGCTATTTTCTTGTTATGCTACTGCTTTTATTTTTAATGCATATAAATATCATTTCAAATTTCAAGTAAAATCAAAATAAAAAAGACAAGGGTAAATTGTTCATAAACTATTACTATCTCATTATAATTATTTTCTTAGGTTATTTTACAGAGACAAACACAAACTAATAAATAGATAAAAAAGAATAACAATCTTACAAAATTAATCTTGTCATCATTAATTCATTTTTATTTTTAGTTTTATAGTTCCTATCATTAATATTATAAGAGATATAAGTAAAAAAATAATAAATATTACATTAAAAAACTAAAATAACAATTATTTTAAGTTAAACTTTTCTTCTTATATGATGATTAATATGGGACATAAGGAATATCATTCAATTGCAAACAACCATGTATAAGTGTATTGACTTTTATAATTATATCTTAAAAGTCGTCCATATTGGGACTTTTTTATTAGTTAATGATGTAGTCATGCCAAAATTCAAATTTTAAGATAATATTAGAGTCTATCATAACAATTATTATTTGGCTTATGAAGAAACCCACTATTTAGCCATTATCAAACCATCTATAAATGTATAGTCATGCAAACTTTACGTTTGAGATATCTAGCCCTCAATGTGAAAGAGGCATAAGATTTCACATCTACTAGTAATATAGTCAAAATAGTAATATATAACATTGTGAGATAGAGTTAAGCTTAAACTCGAATTCTAAGGTAAAATAACTAAATTATTTATTGAGTCAAAGATCAACCGAACACGTCCTAAATGATGCTCACATTTAAGCACAAATATCAACTAAAGCATACACAACTTTTCTACCAACAACAATTGACACAAGTGATAACGATTTGTGTTTCTTAACTAAGTGGTTCATGTTTCGAATCTTAATTGACCCTTAGGTATAAAATAAATCATGTTAAGAATAAAATACACACCACTTTTTGTGCACTAGAGGTCTTCGGCGAAGATTAGTCACTGCTTCGACAAGACTATTTCGTATCGATACCATGTTCTCAAAAAACAAATACACAACTTTTCTAGTGATACTTAGTTATTTTTATTGGGGAGAAACAAACTTGCAACTACATCATCGTTCATTTAAAATTAGGAAGCAACTTAGAGGTGCAGGAAGCAACAACCTTAAAATTATCCATCATGGTCGCCAGGCCCATCGCCCAAAAGGGAAATCCACAAATTGAAAAATGCCACGCCCATTTTGTTTTTACTTTCTACATCTCTATGCTTGCTTTTAACATAAACTACATTGCACAGACAACTTAAAAAATCCCAGTTAAAAATGATCGACGAAGAATAGCTTGGAGGTATTGCGAATGTAACATTATGAAATATGTTAATGGCATTACGTCAAAGTAAAAGGAAATAGTATCACATTTATATACAACAATACTCATTTTAAAAAAATAATGATAGCTAGTTTACCAATTGACACTTGATAAACAAAGATCTCTCTAACTATGCACGTATGCACCTTTTCCCAAGAAAAAAGTAGCAAGGTTTGCTATATGAAAGGAAATATTGCATACTCAGCATAGAACAGATTCCATATGAATCGATAGAATCCTGATATTGCATCCTGCAGCATACAATCAGACATTTTAAAAGCAGCTTAAACGATAGTGGAAAAGTAAAGATAAGGAATGAAAAGTTCAACACTTAGACTAGCAGAGATGGTGTCAAGAAAGATATATACAAAAAAACATTTCAAAACATGTTTTCATTTTAGCCCTATTATTATTAAACCATTGATGTTGGAGTCTAGATATTTTTTTTGAAAAAATAAAGGTAAGTGTATTTTGCCACCTAGAGTAATTGAGTATAGAACTATTCATATTCCATTGATAAAAGATCTTGATCTCTATATATATCCCCAAAAGACAAAGTGGAACAACTAGAACAAGCAAAGCAAGTTCTTTTAAAAACCAATTGACATGGTTATGTCATCCTAATCTAAAATATAATAAAACTAATTAGCATGAAATTTGTATCAATCAACGTATTCATTAGTGCCACAGTGCAAGTACTTAACCAACCAATAAGCCGTGATATTAACTAATGTGACGAGGAGGTTCATGGTATTGATAAGTAGTTGAACTGATTCGTGTCATCTGTAATCTTTATGTTTCAAGAGACAAAAATAGAGATCAAATATCTGAGCATTGAAAACAGTTAATAAGTTGCTACAATTACTTTCTTACAGAAGATATAATATATTACCTTGGTATAATTTGCTTGTTCTAATATTCGTGCCTGAAATATAAGAAAGCAAGTCATGGCTATTTTTCAATATCAGCTTGCATCTATTTTGGAGAATTTAAGAAACAGAAAAATGAGAAAGCAACTTAAGTATCTTCTGCATATCACCTAGGTCCCAATAAGCATATACATACTTACATAGTGCACGTGATAGACAAATCTCAACAACACTACAGGGGGTAAAATGCTTTGCTTTATAATATCAACAACCATAAAATGCTACATTTTTTATGATGCCATAGATATCTTTAAGCACTTGTAGTCTTGATCACAATAGGTTATTCTTATGCCATCTAATTTACAAAGTTGAAAACAGGTAAAGCCTGTTAGATGGAAGGGGGAAGAGTTTGGGGATCTTTCTCTTTTATTTTCCTTGCATGTTTTTTGGGGCTTAAAATCAGAAAGTGGGCCCTAGACAGTCTACTAATATCTCAAACCGTATACTAACACCAACTTTTTTATTTTTTAAGCAAAGGAAAGGAGGAAAATTTCTGAGAAATTTACTCTGAATGATTCAACAAACTTGCGGCCTTTTGAAGATAAAATGCAGGTTCCACAGAACTCTTCTTCTCAATTCAATTTAGAGGTTTTGAAAGTAGGATTGAGTATTAGAGATTACATAAATAGGGAAATACTTTTGTTGGAAAAACTGCCTTAATTGTGGACACCCCTTAGCATGCCTTAGTTGTGGCCTCTTTGGGGTTTGCCTGAAGTGCAACCTTGAGGGTGGTGGTTTAGTGGTTTAGTCCCACATTGACTAGAGATATGGTCAAATTAAAATATATAACTAGGGGACAACCCTCATCTTACAAACCAGTTTTGTAGGATTGAGTTAGACCCAAATCCAGATTCTAAGAACTTTAATTATGGATTATGGATATTATGAAATCAAGACATGAAAGATAATAAAAACTCTAATGACACCTAGCCAATTTTTATCATTTAATATACACATGATAAATCTATTATATATAATCTATAATATAAATTTTAAAATTTAATATATAGCGGTTTATGCGGTTCAATGAAGTGATCCACTAGTCGGACCAGAGACCCACTAAACCAGTACCATGACCAAGTTGATGACCAGTCCAAGTTTTATAACCCTGTCTTTCCCTTTTTTGTAACAAAATCTTCTATAATTCCCCTAATCCTCACCCCCCCCCCCCCCCCCCCCCCCCAAAATGGCCAAAAAAAAAAAAAAAAAAAAACCGAATTGCACTGGCCGCCAATTGGGGACCGGATTAGGAATACCGGAAAAAAACCACTTTTTAAATTTGTCAAGAACACATTTATCCAAGTTATACTGGGAAGAAATTCCCAACAACACAGAACTCAATAGCTTGCCCCATTTCTCTAAACAAAACAAATATATTTTATTCGGAGTAATGGAGTGACTTGGTAGGTGGAGGAATAAATGGGATTACATAAAAAAAAACACCTGAAACATTTATGAAAGTCCACTTTAAATAAAAAGAGCAGGCCTGACAGTTGGTAATCCAATTAACAAAACCTGGGTAAAACAAGGCTTCTTATGCAAAATTGTATGAGCTGGTATGAGTAGCCACGCTGAATGCCTGTCAACAGTTCCAGAACGTACATAAGATTTTGTTTCCATGTATGAAAAGATAAAGAATTTCATGTAGGTGATTGGCACATTATGCAAGTTTATATTCACCTGAGGCATATAAATTGCTGCCAAAACAGAAACAATATAATTCACCAGCAAAATTCCAGAACCAAGGAAAGCAATGTTCCGAACTCCTAATTTTGTAGCAAAGGTTGATATCTGATACCTGAAGTTAGTTATGACATGCAAATCCATATTAGATACAGCACCTAATTAAAGGTTGGAAGCAGATTATGCTTTATACACAGAACATACACACGCACGCACACACACACACCTATATGACTATAGGTACATACACAAATGCAAATTTGTTGAAATAGAGGTGAAATGCAATATCAGCAACCCGGCCACCCGGGTAAATAAGATCAGTGAACTGCAATGTTTACACTACTGGATACCAAAACTTACTTGCGATCACCTTCAACATCAGGAAGATCTTTTGTTATAGCAATTACCAGTGCGAAAAATGTTACAAATGTTGTGATAAAAACCACAGGAGAGCTGCAGGCAGAGATACAAGAACAAATATATAATAAGTTCCCAAAATATGAACCGAACACCTAAAAAAAATATTGAATGAAAAGCTAACACCACTATAAGCTTCATTCATGTCAGGGGAGCACAATTTATATTGCAAGGCAGAATTGACTGACTCAACCACTTTAAGGTGGATTGCACTTCTAAAATTGTCATTTATTACTGTTATAAAATCACTGGTGCCCTTGTTTTTAGCAATTCTATCTTGGATATTTTATTCTTTGATTATATTTTTTTCTTGGTTGAAACATCAAAAGTTCATAGTTAGTATACTCTACAATGTGTGTCTATTTAAACACCAGCCGGGCAGCCACCCATGAACTCAGTTGTTCAACTTTACCAATTACAGATATGAAGCAACAAATGATAAAATTCTAACCCACCTCCATTCAAATGCAAGCCCAAGGGAAGCTCTAGTGGCATAGTACACACCAAAGTTAAGGAGAAAACCACGTACCTGCATAAGCCTCTTCTGTCAATCTTTTCAACTATATCAACAAATACTTAAAATTCAATTGCCTACTGAATTTATCCAAAAAAAAAAAGAAAAAATAAACAGATTCACAAATTGTTGTTACTTGTTAGAACTGAAAAAATTAGGAGGAAAGGAGGATATATCATACCGTGGCAATTATAAGAAATGCTGCAACAGGAAAGCGTTTCATCCTCAATGGAGGAACAGAATAGATGGTTCCCAAGAAAAGGCCAAGTGTGTAAAGAGAAAAAATGAAAGGCCCAAAGTTCAACCCTGCAATCGACAGGCCAGCTGCTGCAAAAAATATAACCAAGAACCATGCAGATTGGACAGAAAGATCTCCAGCAGCTATAGGTAAATAAGGTTTGTTTACCCTGAAAAAAGAATATAAAACCAACTTAGATTAACACTACTGTCTGGATTTATTTATATAGACATTTAACGACAACTAGAATAATTTAAGAACTAGAGCAAAAGAATCTTAAAATGAAATCACTGTACTGTTAAACATGTTCAAGAACAAAACATTGTAACTTCAGCAAGAAACGTGCAATGGGAAGGACGTGAAAAGGAAAATAACAACTGGAAGACAGCAAGTAATGAGACAGTTATCTATATGCCTGCTTCATACTTGTCAATGCTAATGTCATAGATTTGATTGATGCCAACTATATAACCATTCCCACAAATCAGGGCAAAAAGACCAGAGAAAGCTTTGAACAAAAGAGACCACTTTATCAAATTCGTGTTCTCAATCAATGCTCTTGCCACCAAAGCACTGTAAATACAAAGAGAAAATGAAATTCAGACAAGTATGCTTGGGATGAAGTTGCAAGAAACAGTTGCTAGCAAGTTATAAAGTTACTCACAATGAACCTAGTGCTGTACCACGTATAGTATGTGGCCTTAAAAATCTCCAGCAAGCATCTTTCAAATCTAAAAGTCTTTCAGCTAATGGACGATCAGAACCAGCAGCTCCAACTCCAGTGCAGGCCTGTCAGCATAACAAGAGTAAAATCTCATGCAAAAACCAAAAGTAGGGTAAAAGAATGTCCTTTAAGTGCATGCTTGGTTTCACGATGAATTCTCTAGGTAACTTTTTTACACGTTTGGTTTCATGTTGAGGAATTGATTTTGAGTCCAGAATTGATTATAAGTTAAAGCGGCTCTAGGTAACTTCTGTTTTAGATCAAAAAAATTATACTTACTAAGTTTTACTATTAACTTGCTTTTGTAACCCAAACATAAATCACGTTACTTCAAACTCAATTTTAACCGAAATCAATTTTGCAAAATCAATTTCGCTCAGAGTCAATTTTGTTAGATGTTCATCCAAACAAACACTAAACCAACACATAGTTATATCAAGTTGAAGTGACTAATGAAATGATAAATGGCATATGCAGAAACAACTCATTGTTCCAAACACTGCAGGAATCAGCAATTTGAAAACCTCCCATCCTACCAAATCTCAATTCACCATGAACTGTTCTGCAAAACCCATCAATTTTTTTTCCTGTAAAACACAATCAAAGGAATCAAAATTAGAACTTTAAGGGAAAACAAACACACCCTTATGGAACTGGGTCTTTGGGGTCTCTTAGGAACAGCATTTGAGCAGCATCTGTAACTGTGATGGTTCAACCCAATTGAGTTGAAGTGTTTGGAAAATCCTAAGAACAAAGGTTGGGACGTTGTGGCCTTAGTGGATGATAGTTTAGCGAAATTCAAAGTGGGAATTGTGGAAGGAACACGATGTGAAGTTGGAGAGAGTGAGAGCTCCATAAGGAGCTGAACACAGCAAACGAAAAAACACTCCAAATTTCAGACGCAACGCAAGGCAAAAAAATGTGCGTAAATTGTAGAGCCTTTGCTCACACAGTCACATTAGCTATCTTGAGGGGTCACAACTTACCTGTGCCTCAAATTTTGTTTTCCTGTCTCAAAGTAATAATGATTATAAAATAAAATGTTGTTCTTTACATGCATTTTAAGTTTAAATTTGCTTTGTTTATGTTTAAAAAGGTTTGTAAAAAAATGTTTAAAAGGTTGAATTTATAGTAAAGGTGTTTATTAAGAGAGAGTTTTTTGGTTTCTAAGAAATTATATGTTTGGAAAAATTTAGTTTCTTATGCTTAGTATACATTTTACAAAAAAAAAATTGTATTTATGGGAAATGTTATTTTTTGGAAATGGATTTTAATTAATTTCCCACAAAAATTTTCTTAAAGAGAGGTGAAAATTTTACTTTTTTAAATTTAATTTTTCTTTTAATACAATAAATACATCATGTTATTATTTATTAAATTATATAATATATAAATAATTAAATAATCTCCCTCAAAAAAATTAAATAATCAATAAAAATATATATAATTATTTTACTCTAAGAAATTTATTTAAAAATCATCGGTAATCAATCAAACATTATTTATTTTTAAGAAACATAATTCTCAATACTTATGATTCACGTTTAAATATCAAAAGATTTATCTCTTACCAAACATTTCCTAAAAAAATTCTATAAAATCAAATTAATTATTTTATTAGTTTATTATATTAATTTAGTCAATTAATTATGTGGTAAACTACAAAAGATATTATGTCCGTTAAAATTTATAGCGTTAGTATAAAAGACCCACGGAATTACTAATTTAATTTATAAGAGGGACACTTTTAAAAGAATGAAATATAACTTACTCTTTACCACTAAAATATAAATAAAAATAAGTCTATATATGATGGATTAAAATATAAATAAATTTTGACTAATTATTTCTTATTTGATGATATAATCTCCATCATATTCATTATTAATTAAAGTTTCATTTTTAATAACGTTCTCGTTTATATCTTATGGAATTAAATGAAAAGGATATTTTAAAAAAATAAATTAGTTTTTTTATTATTAAAATTAAATGATGTTAACTAATTTTTTAATAGATTTAAATTAGTATTTTTTTTATATTTCAGCCTGCAGGAAGTAAAATTAAAGGGGGCGGGGAATTCTATTAGTGAAAATTATTATTGTTGTTATTTTTATACTTAAAAAGTACGGTAAAAAAGTGTATTTAATTGAAATGTGTTGTTATGCAATTTATTTTATTTTTTAAATTTAAATTTTTGAGTGTAATTTATTTATTTGATATAAATTCTTTTTAAGGTTTCATTTGACTTTTTTAGAAAGTTTATGTTAAAAAATTATTTAAAAACTTACTTAATAATACTGTTTCGAAATAAATTAAGAAAATTAATTATAAATAGATTAATGAGTCTAAAGATATACGTAAGTCAACAAGTCATCATTTAACAATATTAATAAGATTTGCATGAATAATTTGAAGCTAAGGAAAAAGTTAGATAGATCGGATTAATTTTATCTAAATAAAAAAAATATTTTATGTTAATTTAATAAAAATAAAACTCAAGGAGTTGATTTTTTTTTTACAAGAGTAAACTTAGTTCATATTATTAATTATTAAGAGTAAATAATCACTTTTGTCTTTAAATGTGTAATTCGCTAACAAATGTTTTCCTGAGAGATGAAAATATAAAATTTAGTCCCTAAGAGTGTGAAAAGTACAATAAATATATCTGATCGTTAACTTCCGTCGCTTAATAAAATAGTCTAAGTGACACAACAAGATAAATTTGTCACTAAAATAATTGTCAACGTGGTCATCTTTAATTGCTAACATAGGAATATATTTGTCATATAATATTTTTTTTTACTTTTCCTCTTCCCATCCTATGGGAATATGAATGGCTAAATAACCACTTTTGTCTCTTAATGTGTAACTCGCTGACAAATACGTCCCTGGAAGATGAAAATACAAATTTAGTCCTCGAAAGTGTAAAAAGTACAACAAATATATTTGGTCGTTAACTTTCGTTTATCACGGTTAGTAGAATAGTTAAGATTCGAAGAAGTGAAATATGAGACATATTTATTTTTTAGAGTAATTTGAAAAAAATTGTAATGAACGGTATACTGTTACAATGTTTTATTTAGTAAACTGGTATAATATTTATTTTGAATAATTTCTATTGTGACAGAAAAATTATGGTTGATAATCAATATTATCGTTATTATTATGTTTGTTTTAAATTATGTTTGCGAATATGTTTTTGTAAGTGATTATTGTAATGTTATGCTTGTAACGATGGAAAAATAGCGAAAATTTATCCTAAAATTATATTTTACCCTTAAATGAAATGAAATTTCGGATATAACAAATTAGTTCAATGGAAACATACTAATATTTAGGTCCAATAAAAATTACTGAAATTTTCGTCCAATAATGATAACTTAGGTTAAATTACTATTTAGTCCCTATAGTTTCATGGTTCTTACCTTTTTAGTCCTTATAGTTTGAAAGTGGTCTTTTTAGTCTTTATAGTTTACATTTTAATTCTCTTTTAGTCCCTGTAGTTTAAAAGTGTTTTTTTTAGTCCTTATAGTTTACATTTTAATTATCTTTTAGTCCCTGTAATTTAAAAACTATAGGGACTAAAAAAGTAAGAATCATGAAACTATATGGTCTAAAAAGACCACTTTCAAAACTACAGGGACTAAAAGAGAATTAAAATGTAAACTATAGGGACTAAAAAGACCACTTTCAAATTATAAGGACTAAAAAAGTAAGAATCATGAAACTATAGGGACCAAATAAGTAATTTAACTGATAACTTATTAACATTTTTTGTCCAATGGAACGTACTGACATTTAGGTCTAAAAAAAATTCCTGACATTTTCCTTTAATAAAACAAATATTGACATTTTCATTCAACAAAAATTATTGACATTTACGTCCAAAAATGGTATCTTATTAATGGTGACAGACGAAACGCTGAATATATTTATCGCACTCGGACTAAGTTTTATATTTGTATCTTTCAAGTATTTATCAGAATAGAAACAAAAGTGATTATTTACCCTATTATTAAGTATACATGAAGGAACACATGATGGTAATTGATGGAAAACATGGCTGCTAGCATAAAACTACGACGCTCTCGCAAGAGAATGAGCGATGTGGTTAGATTGCTGCCGAACAAAACTCACATCGAATCTGGGGAAAACATCAGACTATCTTTGCACTTTTGAATTATTGAACCAAAATAAGAACTTCCATGTCTGGACTTATTAATGCTATCTACCACGTGCTTACAATCAAGTTCAAAGTTGATATATATTGTTGTAGTTCTTTCCATGGAGCCATTTTAGTGTGTGTGTAGAAAACTCCAGGCTTCTGCAACTTCTGGTTTGGGCTCTCCTTGCTGGTGCATTGTTTTGGCTATTAGGAACAAACCATGTTCATACCTAAGACAGAAGGCAACTCCTAATAAGTTCTGGTTCGTAAAAATAGCAGCGTCCATGTTGCATTTTATATGCCCCTATTGCGGTTTGGTCCATTTGGCTGGTTGAGACATTGGTTTGGTAGTCCCTATTCACATGTGATTCTGCTTTGCCTTGGTCACTAGAGTGCGAATAGGCATCTCTTCTTCCTTGTAAATTTTGGTGTTTCGACGTCACCAAATGGTCCATAACATGGTTGCGGAATTGTTGCAAACATCATGTGGAAGGCATTGAACCAGATCAAAGATGAGAGAGTTGATACCTACAATAAGTGTTTTATGTTGTATATAAGGACAAAGTCCAAATTCGCTCCAAACTTGAATTGCTTGAGGACAGTCGAAGAACATGTGCCATGTGTTTTCTAGATCATTGGTAAAAAAAAGGGCACGTTGGAAGGCATTAGACTCCCTTTTAGAAGAGACATTATGATAGACCAAGCGGGTCACAAGCAGCACAAACATAGAGGCCCAAAAGAAGAATCACAGCTCCTTGAAGGTTCCAGGATTACGTGTGAGCGATGCTGATAAGGAGTAGAATAAAATAAAGGATTTATTACAAATCCTAAGTGCATGTCTGTTATACGCGTACGTGTCTGTCCTTGTGAGTGTGTGTCTGTTAGTGGTGCGCTTGTGAGTACATGTTTTTTATTATTGTCAGGTATTATACCAGCAGGGTTGTTAGAGGGGTTTTGGCACCTTGTGCATGTATTCTCGCTCTTATCCTTTTCTGCATTCGAGCTCCTATTTATAGGGGTGCACCGCAGGAACAAAGGAAGAAAATATAATACCCCTTTTCTCTAATAGCGTTCCTTCTTATCTTCGTTCTTAACAACTTGGTGCTCTCGTTCTTGAGCCATGGCGGAATCCACTCGAGCCAAGACCAACCTTGACCATTTGGAGGACGTCGTCGCTAAGCTGACCACCAACCAACTATCCTTGTCAGCCAAAATCAACGAGCTCGTGTAGCTCTTTGCGGTAATGGAGTCCAGTCAACACTCTCCTGCATCTTCGTCGGCTCATCCTCCTTCTCCCTCCCCACCTGCCCATCCATACCGACTGAAGCTGGAGGTTCTGCGTTTTGAAGGTACAGATCCCGTAGGGTGGATCTTTAAGATAAATCTATTCTTTGATTATCATGCTACATTGGAACCAGAACGCTTGACAATAGCCTCGTTCTACCTGGATGGCCCGACACTTGCATGGTTCCCATGGATGATGCGCAATGGACAACTTCCCTCATGGCAAGGGTTCCTTCAGGCGCTAGAGGCACACTTTGCTTCTTCACACTATGAAGATCCTATGGGGTCTTTATTCAAGTTAACACAGCAAGGCACCGTCAACGAATACCTCACAAAATTCGAAGCCTTGGAAAATCGGATCATTGGCTTGCCTCCTTCGTTTTTATTAAGTTGCTTCATCTCAGGCCTGTCGTCAGAGATACACCAGGAGGTCCAGGCGTCACATCCCCTCTCCATAATCCACGCCGCTGCCCTTGCTTGTTTATAGGAAGACAAATTCCGAGAACTGCGAACCCTTACCCACACCGTACCACTCCACCTCCACATGTTCCACCACCTGCCTTGCTTACTCCTTCCCCACTCCCACCAACACCACCATCACCTATTCCATACAAACGCCTATCATCGGAGGAACTGTCCGTGCGCCGTAAGGGCCTATGTTTTAACTGTGACGAGAAATTCACACATGGCCATCGTTGCGCTTCCAAACTATTTCTCTTCATTGCTGATGATGATGAACTTGACCCCGAGATACCTCCTCCAGAGGACCTTCCTCCCTTACGACCTAATCCTGATGAACCACCACAACCTCAAATTAGCCTCCACGCTATTTCAGGTCATCCCGAGCCCGAAACCCTCCGCATGGTGGGATTTATCTCAAAGTGGAAGGTCATTATTTTGATTGATGGAGGCAGCATGCACAACTTCATTCATGAGAGCTTAGTCTCAACTCTTAGCTTGACGGCACAATCCACTCGCACCCTCTGCGTTATTGTTGATAATGGTAGCGAGATCGCGTGTTCACAAGTCCGCTCCAATGTCATTATTTAGGTTCAAGGACACCGGTTCTCAGCAGAATTTCATGTCTTACCTCTCGGGGGTGTGGACCTGGTTGTAGGAGTGCAATGGCTCAAGTCTTTAGGCCCAGTTTTGACCAACTACGCGACTTTAACCATGAAGTTCATGAACCATGGTCGCCTTGTCAAGCTTCGGGGAGATCGCGAGAATGTCATTCATGATGTAACACACCATCAGTTACGACACATGATTCAATCTAAAGGTGTTAGCGCCCTTTTCCACAACGACTCACAGAACCTGAGCTCCCTTCCAACCAAACCACCAGAACTTCTACCCAACTCCTAGATATCGACCTTCTCCTTCAGCGTTATGTTGGTTTATTCCAAAACCCATCCACTCTACCTCCGACTCGACAAATTAACCTTACCATTAACCTTGTACCAAACTTGGCACCGATATGAGTACGCCCCTACAGGTACCCCCACTTTCTGAAACAAGAAATTGAGTTGCAGGTCACCAACATGCTGCGTAGTGGCATCATTCGACTGAGCCAGAGTCCTTTCTCATCTCCAATTCTTCTTGTAAAGAAAAGAGATGGGTTGTGGCGCTTCTGCGTCGACTATAGGGCCTTGAATGCAATAACAGTAAAGGATAGTTTTCTGATACCCACCATTGATGAGTTGCTGGACGAACTTGGTGGAGCTTGCTAGTTTACGAAGTTAGACTTACTCCAAGGGTACCATAAGATTCTAATGCAGGAGGAGGATGTATACAAGATAGCTTTTCGCACCCATGAAGAGCATTACGAGTTTCATGTTATGCCTTTTGGTCTTTGCAATGCCCCCTCTTCGTTTCAAGCGTTAATGAACACCACATTCCGACCACAATTGCGCAAATTCATTATCATCTTTTTTGACGATATTTTGATTTACAACAAAACCTTCGAGGCTCATGTCCATCATATGGAGTGCGTATTTCAGCTGCTTCAGGAGGGCCAATTCTTCCGCAAATTATCCAAATGTGCCTTTGCCCAGCGCCAAATTGAGTATTTAGGACATACGGTTTCAGGTTCCAGTGTGAAACCCGTGCCGGAGAAGATTCTCGCCATCCAACAATGGCCACCACCAACTTCTCTCCAGACTCTTCGAGGATTTCTAGGCCTCACGGGGTTTTATAGATGCTTCATTCGAGGCTATGCCATGACAACGACACCCTTGGTTCATCTCCTCACTAAGGACACCTTCGAATGGTCTACGGCGGCACAGGATGCCTTCCAGGCTTTAAAAACTACTGTCAGCACTGCCCCGGTACTTTGCTTACCTGACTTTTCTTTACCATTTACGTTGGAAACAAATGCTTCAGGTCTGGGCATGGGTGCGGTGTTATCCTAACAACACCATCCAATCGCATTTTTGAGCAAACAATTTTGCCCAAGGTTACAACAAGCTTCAACATATGTTCGTGAGTTGTGCGCCATAACCTCTGCCGTGAAGAAGTGGCGGCAGTATTTGCTGGGCCACCCCTTTATCATACTCACTAGTCATAGGAGCCTTAAGGAACTCATGAGTCAGAATGCACAAATACTTGAGCAACACAAGTACCTCACCAAACTCATGGCGTATGACTTCTTTATACAATTCCTTCCGGCCTCTCAAATCGTGTTACTGATGCTCTCTCCCGAGTTTTAGAGGTGGACAAGGGTATGGCGTTTTGGTTGTCAGTTCCACACTTCACCTTCATGGACGACCTTAAACGCGAACTGGAAACCAATCAAGAGTTCTTGCACCTTCGAAAAGAGTTGCAGGAACAACCTTCTTAGCACCTAAACTTTGTGTACTCGAATGGTCTCATACTGCAGAATGGTCGCATATGGCGTCCCCATGACCTACAGTTTATTCCACTTTTATTGCAGGAATTCCTCTCCACACCTACGGGTGGACATATGGGCATCACTAAGACCTTAGCTCGAATTCAAGCTAATTTCATGTGGCGTTCGATACGTGAAGATGTTTGACATTTTATGGGTCAGTGTCTAGATTGTCAGGCCACTAAATATGAAACCCAGAGATCAACTGGGCTCCTGGTGCCATTATCTATTTCCCATAGATCATGGGAAGACATGTCCCTCGACTTTATTATGGGATTGCCGCCATTCCGAGGGCACACAATGTTACTAGTGGTTGTGGACCGCTTCTCAAAGGGTATCCATTTGGGACTTCTGCCTGCACAATTCTCGGCTTACTAGGTGGCCAGTGTCTTCCTGGACATAGTCGCAAAACACCATGGCATGCCGAAGAGTTTGGTGTCTGATCGTGATCCTCTTTTTATCTCGAAATTATGGCAGGAGCTCTTTAAACTCTCGGGCAAAAAGTTACGCTTCAACTCTACTTATCACCCCCAGTCCGATGGACAAACCTACGACCCGGGGAAAATTTATACCATGGGTGGAATGGTCCTACAATACCTCGAAGAATACGAGTACCAGTAGGTTCCCATTCGAGGTAACATTTGGTAGAGAACCACCAATGATCCTTCAATATATTCAAGGATCATCCTCAGTGGACGCAGTCGACACACTGCTTGTTAGACAAGTGGTCTCAGTATCTTAAGAAGGGGGGGGGGGTTGAATTAAGATACAAAACTTTGCCTAATTAAAATTTATACTGGTTCGGTCATGCTCTATGCCTACGTCCAGTTCCCAAGCAACCCTCTTGAGATTTCCACTATCTTGTAAAATGTCTTTTACAAAGTCTGAACCACACATGGACAACCCTTCCCTTGTGTTCTAAAATCCTTACATCTTAAGAGACCCTCAGTCTCTTAAACAACTTTCTTTGAATAAGAAGAGGAAGAATTTTCTCCCTTTAAGAGAAGGATATTACAATTGAAGATCAATCAAGATTCCTTATTGAATATGCAAGTGTTTGACCAATGAATCTTTTTTAGAGGATACGACATTTTAGTTCAGAAAAAACTCTCTTAGGAATTTCGTGTCCCAAGTCACCTATTTATAGGCCTTTGATGGCCATTCAAAAATCTGTTGAACAGATGTGACTCTTGGGAGTTATTTTCTGAAAAGTTGTGACTCTTGGAGGTTATTTTCTGAAGAGTTGTGACTCTTGGGAGTTATTTTTTAAGAGTTGTGACTCTTAGGAGTTATTTGAAGAGTTGTGACTCTTGGAAGTTATTTTCTGAAGAGTTGTGACTCTTGGGAGTTATTTTCTAAATTCTTGACTTGGATCAAACTTGAGAAGCGTTTATCTTTGGCATCATCAAAAACTTCATATCATATATGCTTTTACACTGCTGACTTCCAGGGAAACATTGTTTTCTAGCATAAGAAAGAAGCTGCTTAAGGCGCAAGACCAAATGAAACACTATGCAGATAAGCACCGCCGAGAGGTGTCCTTTGAGGTAGGGGATAATGTAATGGTCAAACTGCAACCTCATCGACAATCTTCCATCACGGGAGCATCTCATCACAAGCTTGCTTGGCGTTATTAAGGACCCTTCAAGATTATCGAGTGCATAGGACCAGTGGCCTATAAGCTTTTGTTGCCAGCAGAGTCTTGCATTCACCCAGTCTTCCATTGTTCTCTACTAGGGGTGGATAAACGGGTCCAAGTCCATGGACTGACCCGCGGGGCCCGCGGTCCGCGCGGGTTACAGACCAATTTTTTTAAATGGTCCATGGTTATGTCATATTTTTGGACCTGCCCCGATTAACCCACGGACTATGCGGGTTTGACCCGCGGGGTCCGCGGGTTGCCCGTAGCCCGCATTAGGTTTAATTTGTGTGATCCTGACCCAATTATATTAGGTTTGATTTTCTCTTTTTCACTTTAAACTTTTTTTTTTAAAAAATAACAGATAAAGAAATATATTAGATAAGATAAATATATAAAGATAAAAATAAAAGATTTAAATTAAAAGATGATAAAGATAAAAAAAGATAAGATAAGAAAAATAAAAGATAACAAAAATAAAAGATTAAGATAAAAAAGATAAGTGATAACCTGCTAAAAATCTTTTTTTTTTTATATTTTCTCAATCTTTTTCATTTTTAATCTATCATTTTCATATCTGAAAGTCATAAATAATAAAAATATCAATTCTTATCATTTAAGCCAAAAATAATTGTTAGATAAATATTTTTAAAGATATTTCGATATATTTTTATTATAAAAAATAGCTCATATCATATTTAGTAGTTGTAGCAGGCTAAGAATATTTTTTCTCCTCACGTGTGCTTAACAAATATCGAACTAGGCTTCTTGTTGACAATATATACTAAAAATTGGTTACTAGTATTTGATATGCAGGATAAATAATATGTAACAATTATTGTCTTTTAATAACTTAACTTGATTTTATTCTAATATTTATTATTATTTTGAGTTTTAGGAAAAGAAGATGAAGATATAGAGATGGAGAAGGCTCAAGCTACTTCAAATATGAAATCATTTGTTGTTGGAGATGTTTAAATTTCATATTTTAGATTTATTGCTTGGATTTTCTTTTGTTAAGACATTATTTATTTTATTGATGTAATTGACTAATTATTGAGATTTTATTTACATTTGTATTGAACTTAATTTGATTGTATTATATTTTTATTAAAATTAAAATTCTTTTAAAACTAGGCCCGCGGACCGGCCCATTTGACCCGTGGGGTCTGCGGGGCGGGGGCGAACTGATTTATTTGGTCCGTGTAAGAAGCGGGGCGGATTAGACCGGTCCACTACCAATGCGGGCTTATGCGGACGGGCCTTACGTGGGGCGGACCGGCCCGCTTACCCACCCCTATTCTCTACTCAAGCCGTTTTTTCAAGATGTGGATAATCAGCCCATGCCACTTTCTCTCTTGCCAACGGCCTTGGATAACCAACATGTAATCACACCATTAGCTATCCTTAGCTCATGTCAGGAAGGTCAGGATCCAGACAGACGTCTCCAAGTGCTGGTGCAATGGAAGAGCCTCCATGTAGACGACACATCGAGGGAAGATTGGACTACGTTGAAGGACACTTATCACCTTGAGGACAAGGTGATTTTCGATGAGGCCGGGAGTGATAGACCAAGTGGGTCACAAGCAGCACAAACAAAGAGGCCCAAAAGAAGAATCACAGCTACTCGAAGGTTCCAAGATTACGTGTGAGCGATGCTGATAAGGAGTAGAATAAAATAAAGGATTTATCACAAATCCTGAGTGCATGTCTGTTATGCGCGTACATGTCTGTCCTTGTGAGTGTGTGTCCGTTAGTGGTGCACTTGTGAGTGCATGCTTTTTATTATTGTTGGGTATTATACCAGCAGGGTTGTTAGAGGGGTTTTGGCACCTTGTGCATGTATTCTCGCTCTTATCCTTTTCTGCCTTCGAGCACCTATTTATAGGGGTGCACCGCAGGAACAAAGGATGAAAATATAATACCCCTTTTCTCTAATAGTGTTCCTTCTTATCTTCGTTCTTAACATATTATCACATTGGAAGGCAATTCAAAGAACTCGCCAAACATGATGCTTGATCTTGGGAGGTGCATTCATTTTCCACATTTGTTCCCAGGGGCCTTCGACTTTGTGATCACTGTCATAGTGCAAGGACTCCATAATTTTTTTGTATGTGTTTTTGATAGTGTATGCTCCATTGGCAGCGAGTTTCTAGATTTTAGCATCTTCTTCATCAACATTTAAAATAAGGAGCTTTTGGATTTCTCTTATATCATCCGTGGATAGAATTTGATTCAAAATGTCCATACAACAAGAAAGAGATGAGTATCCAAGGTTGCTTCCAAATATTAATATTTTTACCATTACCGATTCTCCACCCAATGCTTTTTTTATCACCACCCATGTAGCGAAAATGCTATGCCATATATAGCTTGAATTGTAGTTTGGCATCCAAGAAGTCCTGATTTAAAAAATATTTGGCTTTGTACATTTTTGTAACCATTAGCATTTGACTGTATAACAAGTTTTCAACCTTGCTTCGCTTTCCAAGCATTGATAGGTTGAATGCATGTAAATGACGAAATCTCATTCCTCCAAGTTTCTTTTTGATTGTTAAGCACTCCCAGCTCATCCATTTTATTCCTCTTGTTGATACAGATTTTTCCCCCACCAAAATGAGTTCATCATCTTTTGAAGTTCAATCCATAGTCGACAGAAGAAGGAAGACACTCATGCAATATGAAGGAATTGCTTGAGCACAAGATCTAATCAGAGTCTCCTTACCCGCTTTAGAGAAGTGCTTATACTCCAATGATTTATTCTCCTCCACATTCGGTCTTTGATGAACCAAAAACTGATTTCTTGTTCCTTCCAATTATTGAGGGGAATCCCATATATTTTTCGATTCCAATGCTCTCTTAAACATCCATACTAAAGGTGATACGGAGCTTGAGGTTAGGAGAAGTGTTGGAACTGGAAAAAAAATTCAAATTTTTGAAAATTAATATTTTGTTTAGAGGCCTGGCCATAATCATCAATGATAGTTTGTAAGGTGGAATATTCCTTCTCATCTTTCCTGCAAAACAAAAAACAATATTCAGCAAAAAGGAGGCTTGAGAGGTTGAGGGCCCTCTACACACCTCTATACCATGAAGCTCACCATTACACTCGTATTTTTTAGTAGAGAAGATAGTCCCTCTATGCTAATCATAAAAATATAAGGTGACAATATGTCATCCTGTCTAAGTCCTCTCCCAGGTAAAATTTGCCTTATAGAATCCCCATTAACCCTTACGAAAAATTGTACAGATTTTAGACAAAGCATGATCTAACCAATCTATTTTTGGTGGAAGCCCATTTTGGTCATGACACTCAATAAGTAATTCAACTCAATTTTCTCAAAAGCCTTATTGACATCAATTTTCAAGGTCATCTCACCTTATTTCCCCTTATTCTTACACTTCATGTGGTGAATGATTTCTGTGGCAACAAGAACATTATCAAGAATGGATCTTCACTCTACAAAGGTTGACTGCTCTTTAGAAATACACTTCCCAAGAACAAGTTTGAGTTTGTAGACCAATGTTTTAGAGATGATTTTGTGAATGACATTGCATAGGGAAATGAATCTAAAGTCTCTCGTGGTAGTTGGGTTTTGATTTTTAGGGATAAGAACAATGGTGGTAGAAATAATCTCAGGGGGGATGGAACCATTTTGAAGCCAGGAATTTGCTGAGGTAAAAATTTCAGGGCCACAGAGATACCATTTTTTATTTATAAAAAGCCACATTGAGTTCATCAGGTCTTGGTAATTTATCATCCATAATGATGCAATCCTACCCCG
This sequence comes from Glycine max, assembly GCF_000004515.6. NCBI lineage: Eukaryota > Viridiplantae > Streptophyta > Magnoliopsida > Fabales > Fabaceae > Glycine > Glycine max. The sequence continues at coordinate 18,825,942 of NC_038245.2, read as the reverse complement.
CAAGGGCATTGGATAGAAGACTCAAAGAAGATTGGGACAAAGATGCAAGGGAAGGCTTTAGGGTTCTCATGAGCCTTAGGGTAAATTTTGGGTCCATGGGCTAAGTATGAGCCCGTATATCTTTGTACATATTAGATTAAGGTTTTATTATTTTTGGGCCTTGCATTTAGGGCTTCATAATATAGGTAAGGTACCCTAGAAATGTAGGATTTTTTAACCCTTGTATTTTAGGGCACCAAGACTAGTTTTTGTATTAGAGATAGTTTTGTAATTTCACATGCATTAAGTGAATATTTGATGTGTGTGGTTGGAAATAAATTTAATTGAATTGGGAGAAGCCTAATCCAATTAAATTTTAGAGGGGGAGGTGAGCATTTGCTTGCTACACCTCATTGCCACATCATATAGTCACACTTTGTCCATGTCCTTCATGCTTTACATGCCTCATGACACCTAAGCACACTTAGTGGAGAATCTTGGACTTGATCTTGGATTAGTGGGCTGAACCATAGCTAAAACTCACTAATCATAATTAGTGAAATTTTGGCTCCAAAATTTGGCTCCACAAATTCAATTTCAAATTCAAGTGAAATTTGAATAAAAATTCAAATTTCCCTCCAATTTTGTGTGACACTTAGGCTATAAATAGAGGTCATGTGTGTGCATTTTTTGGAACTTTGATGATTTGAAAATTAAACTTCAGATTTCAGAGCTCTTTTAGAGCAAAAAATTTCGTGCTCTTCTCTTCCTCTCCCTTCATTCATCTCCTTGTTCCTCCAAGCTCTTATCCATGGCCTCCTATGGTGGTGAGCTTCTTCTAGACTCATATTCTCCTTGAAGTGGCATCTCCTCTCTCTCTTCCTTCTCCATTCCGCTGCCATTTATCTTCTGTTAGCTTTTTGGCAAGTGTACCAAATCGCTCGTAGTAATAATCTCTCGGTAAGCCGAGTGTCGTACCACAGGGATTTTGTTGCACTTATGTGAAGTACTTTTCAGTTTGTAAATTGTAAATTTAGCGTATAAAAGTAAGTATAATCTAAATCTAGCAAAGGATAAGAAATTTAAAATAAAAGATAAAGATAATAGATAAGATAAGATAAAAGATTTAAAGATAAGATTAAAAGATAAAATTAGAAGATGAAATATTTAAATTGCGATAAAGATAACTATGTCTAATAAATTCAAATAAATAAAATCTAAATCTACTAAGCCTAAATACTTATTCCTAAAACCCAACAGTAAAATAAGGAATAACTACTTCTAAGAAAAACCAACAATAAAAATAGGGAATAAATCTATATATTAAAATTGCTAAAACCTGACAAGTCTAATTAGCCTAGATATATGGATTCAGGATTTATCTGTTATCAATACCAGTGAACTAATTCTGCCCCACATCTATCCATCTACTTGCCCCTGATGCCTCATGATGACAAGTCTACCTTAATTACCTATCTTCCAAATGCCCTTTGCGAAGACTCAATAACTAAGATGCATTAAGATTACATTCTAGATGTTTGCTAAAGCATGGGCATTGGGGCATTAAGTCATGCTAACCCAATGATTTCTCTCTTTTATTGTTCTATTAAGCGTTACCCTCTCCCAAGTGGCCTAACCCTTAAAACCGATTCACGCATTCATTCCTTATCCCTAATTAGGCTTTACCCTCTCCTGAGTGGCCTAAAGCTAACAGAAAACAAAGTCCGAGATGCAGAATAAGCAAGAAAGAAAAGCAGATAAAAGAACCTGGAAGGAAAACCCTCTAAAAGATAACCCGATAATTTCTTCCTTTTAGTGTTCTCTTAAGCGTTACCCTCTCCTGAGTGGTCTAACCCTTAAAACAGATTCAAGTATTCATTCCTTACCCCTAATTAGGCTTTACCCTCTCCTGAGTGGACTAAACCCTAACAAAAAGCAAGTTCCGAGATACAGGATGTAAAAAGAAAGAATGATAAATAAATAAAAGAACCTGGAGGGAATTCCTCTTTTTATTGATAACTCTTGAAATGCTCCATACATCATTGGATTTTTAGGCCTGCCAGGCCCTAGCTAGGGGATTAACCACTCATAGTCATGAGGGCTTTACAATGAGAAGGGGGTGAAAGAAAGATAATAAGAATATAAGAAAAGGGAATGAAAAGGAGAGAACTGAGTGCCAGAGGTCTGAAAACTGAGCTCTCAGGAAGTGTGTTCGTTTTCCTATGATGACCCTCTTATTTATAGGTGCAAACTTGGGCTTGAGCTTTTTGTAGTCTTGCTGAGCGCAAAGCCTCGTGCTCAGCGCCACGTCGCGCTCAGCGCATGTCGTGTGCTTAACGCCTTCCCTTCTTGCGCGTTGGGCGCGTCCTGCGCTTAGCGCCTTGCTAGACTTGGGCTTCTTCTGATTTTCTTCTTTTTTTCTTTATTTCTACTCCTTTTTGCTTGTTGTACCTCCCCTTTTCACATCTGCAATCAAAATTTGAAATTAATTAAATCTTCCCAAATTAAAGCATAAATAACTGCTAAATAATTAATTCTAAGTTAATTTTAGACCAATTTTCCACTATTAATTCACTATTATTTAGCAGTTATCAAATCTCCCAAATTAAACTTTGCTTGTCCCCAAACAAATAAAAAGAATAAAATTATTCCATTCTTAAGCAAAAAAATTTCTTAAGTAAGTTCCAATCATTCCAACACTCTCCATGACTTCAATTCCTTGATCCTTTGAGTAGTCTCTTTGCATCTGTCATGATCTTAAAATAAAAGCATAAACACAAGAGCAAAAATAAGTCAATTATCTGGAATTCCAATAGGTCCGGCTTGCCTTACTTCCTTACAAGGCTGGTGTTTCTCTCTGCTCACAAGTGTCTGGTCAAGTGTTTGCAATTTTAACAACCTGTAAATAAAAATCAAGAGTTTTGTACTTCATCTCGATTAAGGTTAGCCTTAATTACCTTCGGTGGATCACTAAGGACTTTTATGGCTTGTAACGGGGCCTGGCTAACAAAGAATCATGGTTTTTCTTGGAAATTCAAAATATAAGATTATAAGAGAGCATGCATTCCAAAAATTTGATTTCTTGCCAAGACCTATTTCCCACTTTTAGCCCCTTTTGCCTTTAGCACTTTCCACTGACACCTCTCTTTTTCATTCTTGCCCTTTATATATATATATATATATTCAATAATAAGTATAATAATAACAACAATGGGCTCACAATTATTTAGAGGTGTTCTAGTGTGTGCTATTTCCTTGGCTACTGTACCCATTTGTTCAAAATCCCCGAAATTAAGGACTTATTATCATTTGGAACCCTATTGCTCTCTTAGAATCCTTCACAAGGTCAGGAATATCAATTTCTTAGCTTAGGGTTCTACTCAAAATAAATCATTATAATTCTTTTGGCTCAATATGGGTGCAAGGGATAAAATTATGTTGGGTTGGCTTTTTGGCTGAGTGGGTAAAATAAAGCAAACGTGGCCTTGATCATATCCACCTTAAGTAACTAATTTTAACAGTCCAAGAATGATGCAAAACTAAGAGTTTAAAAACAGGCGTTTTCTCTCACAATTAAGGTCACACTCTCATCGGGATAAATTTAGTATTAGCATACCAGATGTGTCTTCATTCCATCAAGCTAACCTTTCCTTTTCCGTGAATCATGTTTCATTCCTTGATCTGACTTTTGCTTCCAAGACCAGTGTTTTCCAATGATTAGTAGCCTTTCAAGTGTTGGACCTTTCAGAACAAACTCAGAATTGTCATTTCTCAAGTTATCATGCAATTTATTTATTCACGCATATGCTCAAATCTAATAATATTACCACTGTTTTTCATTTTGAACATAAGCTACAAGTATGGCAAAATAACTTAAACTAGAAACCTAAAACATAAGAACATAAACATAAACATAAAACATGAAACAAAACAGAGAAAAATAAAACTAAATAAACTAATGTCCTGCGCTGCCTCCCAAATCTGCCCATGGGCCCCAATCAGCGCCAGCCAAGTCTGCCATGAGGTCCTCATCAACTGCAGGATCCTCAGTGGCGGCTCCAGAAGGCCCTTCCCCCCTGTCAATGGAGGGATGGTCTCCTGGCCAGGCGACCTGTTGACGATAGGCCTCCGGAGTCGTGAGCGGCGGATCCATCTGCAAGTGGAGGGACAAGTGTGTCGTGCGCTTAGCGCCTTCTCTTCTTGCGCGCTGGGCGCGTCCTGCGCTTAGCACCTTGCTGGACTTGGGCTTCTTCTGATTTTCTTCTTTTTTTCTTTATTTCTACTCCTTTTTGCTTGTTGTACCTCCCTTTTTCACATCTGCAATCAAAATTCGAAATTAATTAAATCTTTCCAAATTAAAGCATAAATAATTGCTAAATTATTAATTCTAAGTTAATTTTAGACCGATTTTCCACTATTAATTCACTATTATTTAGCAGTTATCATCTTCCAAGAAGCAAAGGAATCCATTGGTGAAGAAGATCCTAGGCCTACAAGCTCCAATAGAGCTTACATCATGTGGTATCAGAGCATCTTCATCTAGGTGATGTTCTTTTGCTTCCTCTATCTTTTTGTTTGGTGAATTCTCTTTAATTCATTGTTCTTCATCTTATTCTCCATGTATATCCTCCATTGTCTTGTGGTTTGGTGCTGTTTAGAGTAGATTAAAAAAAATAAACCGATTAAATCTTAGATCTACACTTGTTCTTGCATTTCTATGGTTCAAATTTTGTAGATTTACTCTTGAATCATGTTTTTGTGTTGATTTTAGGTTCTATCATTTTTCATTCATAATATTCTTGTGCTGAACCTTTAGATCTAAATTTTCTTCCAAAATATTGATTAGAAAAAAAAAGCAAAAAAATCTAAGTGTAAATCACTTAATCCATGTTGTCTTAGAGTCATGTTTAGTCATTATAATTGTCACATTATGTTCTAAGTTTGTGTTGAATTTTTATTTTGTTTATTGAATTCTAGATACATTTGTTCATGTACTCTTGTCATTCTTAGCCTATCTTTTGAATTCTGAGTCTAATTCATACATGTTATTTAGTTCATAACATGTTCTAAATCAATTCCTAGAAGTAGTCTTGTTGTTGAACTTTTTTTTTTTTTGTTTTCTAAGTTTCCTACATGATGCCTATGATGAAGTTGAGTTGTGGTGCTGAGTTGTGGCTGGATTTGTGAATCAAAATAAGTATTAAGCTCTCTTGAATTGTGTTATTCAAGATAATTGAGCATAAGCAAACACAAATTGTAACATTCCAAGCCTTAAGCAACATAGACACTACTCTTGATTTCTAGGTTGAAATCGCTGGTGTTGGCAGCTTGAGCATACAAACTTGTATAAACTACTGGGAGTTGGTCACTATGTTTTTTGAGCTGAAATTTTTACTGAATTTTCTAGACATCCAGACCAAAATTATGAAAAAAGAACCAAGCAATTTGGATTAAAGGGAAAAATAGGAAAAATCACACAAGTTGGCTGAAAAATCAGTGTCCAGGAAAAGAAAAGTGAAAGGGAAGTGTGCTTGTTGTTTTGGCTCAAAATTTGTTCTATAATTGGTGCCTATTTTATACCAATCCTAGTTCTGAACTTTCAATTGAAAATTATTGTGAAAACAAGTGCCAAAACTAAAGGTTTCTTGAGTCTTTTTTTTTTAGTTTTTCTACTCTATTCTAGAGTCATTCTAGGTTTTTCTTTGAGTCCTAGCTTGCTTTTCTATGCTTTTCATTGCTTTAATTGTTGAATAATCCTTGAAAATTTGTCTTGTTAAAAATATATTGGTTTAGCTTTCATTTCATTTTATTTTTGTCTTTGGTTATTGCTTGTCTCTTTGTTTCCTTGCTTGTGAGTTACCATATAGGAAATTGGAAAGGAGGATTGGTGCCATACCTTGAAGAATTTGAGTCAAGAAGCAAGGGGCCAACCACCTTAAGAACTATTGGACTAAGAAGCACTTCAAATTGAGTGAAACACTAAAGAGAGAATAGCCACCACAATTGAGGATTTTTTTTTTGTAATTTTGTAATTGGAAATTTGCTTTGCTTTCAAATTTTGTAACAAAAAGGTCTTTCATTGGAAGTAAGTTGGGAGCCTCCAATAGGTCACCCTAATTCCATTTGTGTGTAATAATTTTAGACAATTTTCCCTTAGGATAGTGAGTGTTTTATTGGGAACCTTAAATGAGGTCATCCAAACACTCCTAGGATCCGCCTAGTTTGCAATTCTTGCACTTTAATTTCTTGCTTACTTTCATAGCTTATTTCCTTTACCCTCCATTGTCAAACCGCCTAGATAGCTTGCCTTTTAAAAATTAGTTTTTACCTTATCTTTCACACCTCTTTTAGTGTTTATTTTGGCTAGTTTCAACCATAGTTTCTTTTACCTTTTGTTTTCAAATCCCCAACAAGAAAGAACCATAACTTATGAACCAACATGAGTCTTCATTCTTCATCTAGTGTTAATGGTGAGGGTTCTACTCCTAAAGACCCCTTGTATAAGATATTAGATGAGTTGAGATCCCTTAATTTGTGGAAATAAAAACAAGAGAGAAAAGAAAAAGGTAAAAAAAGAGTGGAAGAAATAAGTCAAGATGAAAGAGAGAAAATAAGAGAGGAAGAAAGAAGGAAAATACTAAAAGAATTAAGAAAAGAAAAACATGCCTCCTATAGTAGTCATAACTCTTGCAAAAGCCTAAGTGAAGAACTTCGTGACTATTATGAAGGAAGGCATAAGTCACATCTTAGACCCCACTCCCATATGAGAGAAAAGGAAAGAAAGCCTTAAGAGACTAACATTAACCTCTCATACTTCCATGGGAAGGACAATGTAGAGGCTAACTTAGATTGAGAAATAAGGGTAGAGCAACAACTTAAAAGAAAGTCTACTTCAAAATCTTATGGCTCTCACTCTTATCCAAAGAAAGACCAAGGTCAAGGCATCTTAGGGGTGACACCTTCCAAGCCCAAAGATGATAAGGGGAAGACAGTAGAAAGACAACCCCTTAAGGCTAGTATGCAAGAGAAGACTAGATTTATAAAGTGCTTTAAATGTCTTGGAAGAGGACACATTACTTCTCAATGCCCCACCAAGAAAACCATGATTATGAGGGGTCAAGACATTTATAGTAGCCAAGATGAGGCTACTACTCTTCCTTCCTCTAGTGAAAGTGAAGAAGCAAAAGGGGAAGAATCTAGCGAAGAGATCTACCCACAAGAAGAAGGACAACCTTTAATGGTTAAGGAGGAGTGTAAGGAGGCAAGTGTCTTCTCCAAGAGGTTAGCTACGAAGGAAAGACATTTTGAAATAAAAACAAATATTAAAGTTATTTCCCCTCTTAGACAACCTCCACATTTTCTCCTTTGTGAAAAGACACTTGTTAGCATTGCCACACCTCTTAGGCTTGAAGTTTATTCCTCAAGTAAAGGAGTTGATGGATGAGGGTTTGGTTCGCAAGAGCTTAAATCCTTGTGCTTTGTTGGTCCCAAAATAGGTATTATTAGGCATCAAATCCCTGAAATAGGTGGTATGATGAATGTTTTGAGTGGTGCAACCCTCTTTTGTAAAATCACTCGTGCTCCCAACATCTTCATGATTTGTGTACATAGGAACTCATTAGGTAGGTTTGTTCTTATTTTTAGTTTCAATACAAACTTAGGTACTTATATGGGACACCTTAGGTTTGTCATACTTTTTGGTAGGAATAATCAACATGAAAATACAGAAAAAGGTATGTTTTATCGCATTACTTTTCTTAATTTTTTAAATAGTGATCAAGGGGTTCCCATGAACCCTAAGAGAATAAAGGTCATTCCTGAGTGGCCCACTCCACCAAGTATAAGAAAAATTTGGGGCTTCCATGACTTAACAAACTTTTACAAAAGGTTTGTCCCATATTTTTCTATACTTGTAGCACTTCTCATTGAGTTGGTGAGGAACCATGTTCCTTCATGGGAAGATGCCCAGGAAATGGGCTTTCAGACCTTACCTTACTTCAACATACCAAACACCACTAATACATATGTTTTTGTTCTTTTTACAGGTGTTGAGAAAAAAAGCCCAGAGTTTCAAAAACCCCAGGATTTGAGGTCAAATCCTTTTCAAGGGGGAGGGAATGATGCAATCCTACCCCACAAGGGCATTGGATAGAAGACTCTAAGAAGATTGGGCCAAAGATGCAAGAGAAGGCATTAGGGTTCTCATGAGCCTTAGGGTAGATTTCGAGTCCATGGGCTAAGTATGAGCCCGCTTATCTTTGTACATATTAGATTAAGGTTTCATTATTTTTGGGCCTTGTATTTAGGGCTCCATAATATAGGTAAGGTACCCTAGAAATGTTGAATTTTTTAGCCCTTGTATTTTAGGGCACCTAGACTAGTTTTTGTATTAGGGATAGCTTTGTAATTTCACATGCATTAAGTGAATATTTGATGTGTGTGGTTGGAAATAAATTTAATTGAATTGGGAGAAGTCCAATCCAATTAAATTTTAGAGGGGGAGGTGAGCATTTGCTTGCTACACCCCATTGCCACATCATATAGTCACACTTTGTCCATGTCCTTCATGCTTTGCATGCCTCATGATACCTAAGCACACTTAGTGGAGAATCTTGGACTTGATCTTGGATTAGTGGGCTGAACCATAGCTAAAACTCACTAATCATAATTAGTGAAATTTTGGCTCCAAAATTTGGCTCCACAAATTCAATTTCAAATTCAAGTGAAATTTGAATAGAAATTCAAATTTCCCTCCAATTTTGTGTGACACTTAGACTATAAATAGAGGTCATGTGTGTGTATTTTTTGGAACTTTGATGATTTGAAAATTAAACTTCAGATTTCAGAGCTCTTTTAGAGCAAAAAATTTCGTGCTCTTCTCTTCCTCTCCCTTCATTCATCTCCTTCTTCCTCCAAGCTCTTATCCATGGCCTCCTATGGTGATGAGCTTCTTCTAGACTCATCTTCTCCTTGAAGTGGCGTCTCCTCTCTCTCTTCTTTCTCCATTCCGTTGTCATTCATCTTCCAAGAAGCAAAGGAATCCATTGATGAAGAAGATCCTAGGCCTACAAGCTCCAATGGAGCTTACATCATATTTGGTAGTGAGAAATTTTGAATTCATTCATAGTAAAAGGAGCCAACAAAGCGTTACTATCCAAATCATAAATACAAGAACGAGTGTAATCAACATTAGGAGTTGGATCATCTTTCACTGATTTTTGAAGCAATGTCTCATGAAAAATAGTATCATCCTCGTCGGCCAAAGATGAGATAGTATTGATCTTTCTAGTTATTATAGATGAGAGGAAGAATTTTTGAGTTGATATCACTGTCTTTAAGCTAGAAGACCTTTGCTCTTTGTTTCCAATAGGCCTCCTCTTGCGCAATAAGCTTGGATAGGTTGCCACTTGCTTCCAAGAATTTTCTTGCTACTTATTCATCATTTGATTAGTACAGAGCTTCAAGGTCACATTTACAATCATTAATACGTAAGCTGAATTTTTACAAAGCTTTCTTCCCCATTTGTTCATGTCAAAAGTGTATGAATCGATCCTGGAGAGGATATCATTTGAAATGGAATTTTCCATCCTGTTTGGACCACATTCACGAGATTAGGTTCCAAGAGCCAAGAGTTTTCAAACCTAAATTGGTTTTGAAATTTTATTTGAGCCATGTGATTGAGTCTCAAAAGAATAGGTGAAAGGTTTGATGTTGATGTTATTCCATTAAGGAGGTTGAAGTTGGGAAAGAGGTCAATCCAATTTGTTGTTGTCGTGGCTCTGTCAAATTTTTCTTTAACTGCATCAACTTCTCCTTGTCTACAAGCCTAGGTGTAAGTGCATTCTTTCATAGGGAGGTCATGAAGGTTACAGTCAAAAATTGCTTCTCGAAAACCACTCATGAGCCAATTAGGGTGATCATGAAGGCCCTTTTTTTAGGAGTTGGAAAGGAGATCATTAAAGTCACCAATGATGCACCGGGAGGGAAATGCAGTATTAGAGATCAAACAGAGTAGTTCCGAGGATTCTGGCCTTCTATCACGTTCAGGGTGTTAGAGTTCTGTGGTCTTAGTTCCTTTGTCCCACATCGTTTGGTTTGTAAAAACTTGTGTCTCATTAGTGCTGTATATAGAGACACCTTGTAAGCGTGCAAAAGTGTGCAAGTAACAAGAAAGTTTTCTTAGTGTAGCCGTGGACGTAGGTACATACATTGTGTGTCAAATCACGTTAAAACTTTGTGTCTTCTCTCTCTTCTCCTTATTCCTTTCTCTTCTTCTTATTGCTCCATACTAACACAGGGAACCCATAAAGCCTGTTAATTGCCATAGAGGTAGGTAAGACTTGTTATTGCATTTTATAAATAATGTTTTTCACAAAAACATATAATTCTCTATAAAAACAAAAACATATTAATAATGATTCATGATAAAATGTTTCATAAATTTTTAATTTTTAATATGATAAAAAATGATAAATTTTAAATAAAATAATAAACTTAGTTATAAATAAATTAACTAACCTAAATTTATAAATTTATATATATGTATGTAGAGTTTAATGTCTATGCATTGACGGTGTATAATAGTTTTACAGTGTCATCTAACCATAAATTACTATTTGAATTACTTTAAGATAATCATCTTCAAAGTCAACAGACTTATGTTAACAAATTTAAGATATTAAAATTAAGTAGATCAACAAATATGTAATAAAATCCAATGAGTGTAATTCAATTGACAACACACATCTAAGTTTGTGGGGGAGAACCTGAGTTCGATCTCCGCAAGATCATTTAAAAAAAATATTGTGTAAAAGAAATAACATAAGTACAATTCAAGAGAGATATAGAAATCATTCACATTTTTAATATCAATGTATTAATCCAAGTGCATCCCTTAATATAATCACTAATTTGATCATTTGGAGAGACTTGAATTACCGAGGTGTGATTTTATAAAAAATGAATTGGTGTGAATAGTATCTTACCTTTTGAGCACATGTTTTCATGGTTTAACTTGTGTAGTTACCTTTTTCCAGGTATGGCTTGGCTTCTCCTACCAAAACACTCAACCAATATTGCTCTAAATTAATGCAATAAACAATAACTGCATGGAGATCATATAGCAATAAAAATAAAGTTGTCATTAAAATCAAATAATCATCAACACCAACCCAATAAGGAAAAAGCTATATAATGATGGAAGATATCAATGATTTAATTAAATGCTTCAAGAATAGTTTTACGTTTTTAGGAGGTACATGTTTGTTCCAAATCATTATATTTATGATTTTTATTTAATTATAGTACTTCAACTACTATTTTAATGTTGAAAATATGTGAATGGATGT
>NC_038245.2:18809509-18814515 GCF_000004515.6 Glycine max | reverse complement strand
ACCTCCTTTTTCTTTCTCGGTATTTCTCTCTTGCGTGCTTTGTAACAAAACCACTAACGCCTTTGAATTCTGGGAGCCTGGGATTGACATATGAAAAAGTTAGATGTATGAAATGAAAAAGTAGTTTTACCTTCAAGGGTGCCAAAAAACAAAAGAAAGCTTCGACCATGTAATTAAGCGTACAACTTAGGCAAATTTCCCCAAATGGGATGCTTTTAAAAAGTATTTTCCCAAATGGGGTTTTTTAAAAAAAATTTACATGTGGGGTTGTTTTCTACGTAAACTGCATGGGGCTCATAGCAAACCGCCATTGCCAATGGCGAGTTTGCTGAGCATCTCCCACGTGGCAAGGAAAACGCCACTGGTGATGGCGATTTCATAGCAGCTTCAAGTCGCCAGCTCTATTGGCGAGTCTGGGCACGGGTAAGTAAACCGCCAGTCAAACTGGCGGTTTTGCTTTTGCAGGATTCTAGTTTGCTTTTCAGGAGGGAGGCACGTTTTTCAGCTTTTTCAGATAAAGGGGAAGACACGTTTTTCAGCTTAGGGGAGTTGCAACTGCCATTGGCGAGTTAAGGGCAAGTTGCAACTCCCACCAGCGAGTTAGGGCACAAGGATTAGCCACTGCTGGTGGCGATTTAAAGGCTATATATACGCAAAATTCACCTCAACGCTGCTGCGTGCTCAGATTTCAGTTTTTAAAATTGTGATTGTTTAGGAATTCCGCTTTGTATTTGCTTCTTCAACCTTGCTATGTACTCAGATTTAAGGGCTTTATATACATGAAATTCATCTCAACGTTGCTGTGTACTGAGATTTTAGTTTTTAAAATTGTGAGTGTTTAGGAATTCCGCATAAAGTTTTGTATTTGCTTGTTCAGTTTTAAATATTTGAATGAGGCTATAATTTGTGTTATAATTTTTTTTCAAAACTGAGTGTTTAGGGATTTATCTGCATAAGGTTTGATATTTGAGGCTTAAAGATTTGAATCCATCCATAACGATTGGTGTCCATTACACATTCAGATGCCCTTGTTTGATTTTGCGCTCAACTTCACACAGTTACTATCCATGTTTGCATTATTTTAAAATTTTTATAATAAATTCATTTATTGTGTTATTCACAAGGAGGAAAAAAAAACAATAGTACTTACCATACAACAAATTTTTTAGTATCATTAATATAGGTTATGTCTGACTAGAATAAAAACGTGCATTTTGAAATTATGTTAAATTTAAACATACTACTTTATTTATAGGTTACTAAAGTTTTTTTAATAAATTAAATATGAAAATATTATTAGTGTAAATTATTTACATTATTACTTAAAAAATAATACGTTCCTTTTTTGGAAGTAAAAATAATATGTTTCTTTTTCGAAATTAATAATTTGTGTTATAATTTTATGTAAGTAATTATTTATAGCAGTTTGAATGTATAGTTTTTATTAATTTTATAATTAAATTAGTTTTATATTTTATTTTGTAGTTTCCAGTAAAATAATTTGTATGATAATTTTTTTTAAGTAATTTTTAATTAAAAGTAGATTTCAGCTTTCAAGTAATTTTTTTTAAGTAATTTTTTTTATTTCTTAGTTTGCAGTAAAATAATTTGTATTATAATTTTTTTTAGTAACTTTTAATTAAAGCTAGATTTCAGCTTTTAATTAATTTTTTTTAAGTATTTTTTTTATTTCTTAATTTCCAGTAAAATAATTTGTATGATAATTTTTTTTAAGTAATTTTTAATTAAAAGTAGATTTCAGCTTTCAAGTAATTTTTTTTAACTATTTTTTTTATTTCATAGTTTGCAGTAAAATAATTTGTATTATAATTTTTTTAAGTACTTTTTAAGTAAAAGTAGATTTGAGCTTTCAAGTAATTTTTTTTAAGTAATTTTTTTTATTTGTTAGTTTCTAGTAAAATAATTTGTATTGTAATTTTTTTACGTAATTTTTAATTAAAACTAGATTTCAGCTTTCAAGTAATTTTTTTAAGTGATTTTTTTTATTTCTTAGTTTGCAGTAAAATAATTTGTATTATAATTTTTTTAAGTAATTTTTAATTAAAACTAGATTTCAGCTTTCAAGTAATTTTTTTAAGTAATTTTTTTTATTTCTTAGTTTCCAGTAAAATAATTTGTATTATAACTTTTTTTTAAGTAATTTATTTTATTTAGTAGTTTCCAGTAAAATAATTTGTATTATAATTTTTGTTAGTAATTTTTAATTAAAACAGTGTTGTATTATAATTTGTTTTTGTAGGTACACGATGAATTCGGTTATAACAGTGTTGTATTTCAATGGAAGGGTATATGAAGATAATGATGGTGTAATATTTGAAGGCAATAAAAAAGCGATTCAGATTAAACGTGGAATTAGTATCAATGCTTTGAAGAAAAAAATTGGAGACAAGGTAAAGTTACAAAATAATGAAATTATTTCTGCTATCAGTTGTAGATTTTTAGTGTCAGGAAAATATATTGTCTTGCAAATTTGCGATGACGAAGACGTTGAAACGATGCTAGAAAGTTTTAAACAACAACAAGAAATGTCAGTTCTAGAATTGTACATAGAAAAGGATGTGGCTGGTGGTTCAATGTTTCATTCTGCAAATTCCCTTACATCATGTGGAAATTATTTATCTAATGATGAGATACAACCGCCAACAAATATGAGCAATTTACATCTTGACGAAGATGATGATCATGATGATGATGATTATCTTGTGTCTAACTCATACGTTGAAGAGTCTTTAGACAAAGATGACAGTGCTGACGGTATATCAGATACAGACAATGAAGTCCCCGACATGATTCCACCAGTAAGAATTGTTCACCCAGCAGAAGGTATAATTTCCTCTTAAAAAGTACGTCCATACATTTATTATTTCACGACAATTGTATTAAAGGCCAAATAGGTATGATTTGAATTTTTTTTGGACTATAAGGTGTACAAGGAATTCAGAATCCATTTTGGAATGATGCTTTGCATTATAATAATATCAACTGGAGTCATCCTGATGAGGAGGACATTTGTGGTTTGGAGATGCCATCCAGTTTTAATGTTAGCCAAGAATTATATGTTGGCATGGAATTTGATAGTAAAGATGTGGTCAAGAATGCGGTCAAACAATATGTTATGAAGGTGCATCAAAGTTTCAAAGTGGTTGAAAGCAAATGGGACAAGTATGTGGTTTGTTGCTTGAATAAAAATACAGATTGTCCTTGCCCTTTCTATATGAGGGCAATTCTATCTAAAAAAACTGATTCATGGAAAGTCACTCAATGGGGTGGACCACACACATGTCTCAATATGACCATGACGCAAGATCACGAGAAACTTGATTCAGATTTAATTGTCACTTGTGTAGTAGGTACGTATTTTATGTTCATATTATGTTATTGTTTAGCCTTAATTGTCATTTAAATTTTGTTATTCTATTCACAGGCATGATCAGAGAAGATCCATTGATCAAAATTTCATTGATTCAAGAGAGGATTAATAGTCAATTTGTGTACTAGGTGTCATACAAAAAAGCTTGGTTGGCGAAACAGAAAGCCATTGCTATTGAATATGGCAATTGGGATGAGTCATATGCGAAACTTTCGTCGTGGCTAACACACATGCAAAATCATTCTCCTGGATAGTATTTTCAAATACTACATGACGATTTTATCGTTGGAAATACGGTTAGTCGTGAACATCGCCAATTTCATAGAGTTTTTTGGACTTTTGGCCAATGTAAAGAGGCTTTCAAGTACTGTAAGCCAATCATACAAGTTGACGGCACACATTTGTACGGAAAATACCGTGGGACCCTCTTAATGGCCACATCACAAGATGGAAATGGTGGTGTCCTTCCTCTAGCATTCGCGGTGGTCGAAGGTGAGACGTTGACAGCATGGTCATGGTTTTTGGCACACTTGCGTGAACATGTCACAGATAAAAATGGTATTTGTTTGATATCTGATCGACACGGGAGTATAAAGTCCAAAGCACTTGGCTGGCAACCTCCCCACGGTTATCATGTCTACTGCATGCGACACATAGCAAACAGCTTCAATCGAAAATTCAATAATGCCAAACAAAAAGAAATGTTGAAGAAATTGGGTAAGATTTCATATTTGATGGTCACGTTTATTTTACTTTCATTTATACTTAAAATTGTTATTCATAACTAATTTTATGCAGCCTACACTCCTTGCAAGCATATTTTTTATCAAAATTTAGAAAAATTTTGTGAATTGAGTCCAGCCATAGCAGCATGGATTGATCGCATTTCTAAGGAAAAATGGACGATGGCTTACGATAGAGAAGGACATCGATATGGCCACATGACAACGAACCTCTCAGAATGCATCAATAAGGTTTTAAAGGATTGTCGCAACATTCCCATAACAGCATTGGTGAAATCAACGTACAGTAGGTGTCGAAAGTACTTTGTTGAGCGTGGCCGCCAAGCCCAGAGACAGTTAAATGAAGGACAGGTATATTGTTCAAAGCTTGTTAAAGAACTGAGGAAAAATCAAGAACAAGCTTGTACGCATATCGTTTGCGTGTATGATATCCACTCCACAAGGTTTGAAGTAGAGGAGACCTTCAACCCTATAACGCAACGTGGCGAACAAAAGTGGGCAGTTAACTTGAATGGTCATCATTGTCAATGCGGAAGGTATTCTGCACTTCACTATCCATGTTCACACATTATTGCAACTTGTGGTTACGTGAGCATGAACTACTACCAATATATAGATGTTGTTTACACAAATGAGCACATCTTAAAAGCTTACTCCGCACAATGGTGGCCTCTTGGGAATGAAGCGGCTATTCCTCCTTCTGATGACGCATGGACACTTATCCCTGACCCAACTACAATTCGTGCGAAAGTTCGCCCAAAATCAACAAGGATAAGGAATGAGATGGATTGGGTCGAACCATCTGAGCACTGAACAAAATGTAGTAGATGTGGAGCTCACTTTGTGTCTATTACCTCCTTCTGTCCAATGCA
>NC_038245.2:18783887-18808084 GCF_000004515.6 Glycine max | reverse complement strand
GGGGTATCATGTTGCTGCGAATGGGTCATGGTCGGCCATGAAAAATGAGGATGTGTTTCCGCAACACCACCATACGAATGTTCACTTGCAGACATATTAGTATCATGACCTTCGAAAGGATACTGATACATCTGCGAAGGATACTGAGAAAATGTTGGTGGCATGTAGTACATTCCATGGCCACGCTGGTCCATTTGTTGGGAAAAATCTTCCGCTTGAACAATCTCCCTTCGTCTGCCAAAACCTCGAGTTTCAACACTGGACGGAAGCATGTGAAACTGTTGTGGCGGAAATCGACGCTCTGATGCTGGACCATGTGCCACAGGCTCAGTGATCCTCTCTTGCTCTTCGGATAAAATCGTCAGCTTCTCCACATAAGGCACGAGATCATCCACTGTCCATGTGTTACGCCCTTGTGGTGACACCATATACTGCAATGTCTCCGCAACTTCACCCTGCAATTATTAGGGTCAGTAAATTAATGTCGATGCTTTAAAAAAAAATTGAAGTTAAATATTTAAAAAGAAATAAATACCAATGTAGCTGTCTTTGCATTGTTTTGGTCGACAAACATCTTTGTTTTTCGCCTATACCAGACCATGTAATCTGAGTTAAAACTCAATAGGCCCTCCTGTCAAGGATAAATGTCGACCCTAAAGTCAGCTCGATTATTCCACTGACTGGTCATTGGGGCCAACAGCTGGAACCAATTTTCATCTTGTTTGCCTTTCAGTGTTAGCCCATGGATATTTTGTTGTTGCGAAGGAGACTCCGGATTAGGTTGTTGCATTCCAAATAGTCTCAACACTCTATCGGGTTGGTGCCACTCTACAACATGGAAACAAATGAGTGGCACCACTGCGCACCACGCCACACTACCAACCAAACAAATGGGAGGCAACATCGACAAAACAGTTGCTGTGTAAGGCTCCCACAGAAACTGCATACAATAAGACAATTGTTAATTTTGACTTAAACATGACATTTTATTTATTATTTAACGAATACATAATGATCTTCTTACTTCATGTCGTTTCATGATATCTAATTTGCGACAGAAAACTATTAGATCATCATTGTCAATATGTTGGTTTCCACGTCGCAGCCACCTACAAAAAAAATATGAAATAATTAGTGGCGACGCGTTGCATTATTGATTATTTTCAAATGAATTTTTTTTTAAAACAACTAACCTGTGCCCCAGTGGTTTATTTTCTAGTACAGGAGGAGTCCTCTTTGGAGCCAAAGTCGTGCAGTGTTCCCATGCCCACATTTGGATTAAGATGCACATACCTCCGATTGATTTAATTTTGTAATCGATGGCGCTGCACATCTCTCTATATAAATAAGCAAGCACGGCAGGTCCCCATGCATACGTACTGCACTGTTCAAAGTTCCGTAAAAATTGAAGGTACCTTAGGGAAACTTTACTGCTGCTTTTATCAACAAATAGAACACCTCCTATGAATCTGAGGATCCATGCACGGGTAAATCTTTGTAGATATTCTATGTTACCGTCATGGATATTTATTTCTGAGAAATGGTGAGCCAGCCAACTTAATTTTACCACACTGCCTTGTAGTTCACCTTCCTGTGGTCTGACGCCCAACAATTATTCACACAATTCGGCCCAATCAAGATTAGTCTGACCAATTAATGGTGCCCCATCAACAGGCAGACCTAATAATACAGAGACGTCTTGAAGAGTAATTGTACACTCTCTGCATCTCATGTGAAATGTATGGGTTTCAGGCCTCATCTTTCAATTAAGGCAGTAATTAATGACAAATTTATTTTGAGGTAGCCCATCTTCATTATCCAGTAAAAGCCAGATTGTCGAAGCAGGGGAATAATTTCCTCTGGTATCTCTTCTTGACCTTGATAAATCGGGACAGCTCGTCGAATATGCAATTTTCTGTCTGGTTCCCCATTCCAAACATGTTCTGAAACATGTTTGGGTTGCATCCATAAAACGTCTCCTTCTATTGGACCAGACTTAATTTGTATACTTGATGAAGACGACGACGAAGATGCCATCGATACTGTAAAAAAATATAATAAAAAAATTGACAACAAAAATTTAACATAAAAAAAATTAATTTGACTTTCAACAAATTAATTAAAATGTCACTAAATAACAAAATACATAAATTTGAACAACAAAATACAATACAAAATTAAAAATCTTTAAACTGAATAATATTAACATTCTAACAAAATCATAAATTAAATTACATAAAAAACATAAAATACTAACTAAAATACTATACAAATAACAAAATTAAAAATTTAAATACATACATAAATTTAAACAAATTACCAATTTATTTTCCGATTAATAAAATTAAAATTAAATTACATATATTACACAAATAAATTAAAATAAATTCAAAAAATACTATGGAAACAAAAATTTAAACAATATATATATATAATTAAAAATGTATCATATATTCCAATAAAAATTAAAAATAAATAAACTACATAATATTAACATTCTAACAATATTATAAATTAAATTACATAAAAAAAACATAAAATACTAACTAAAATACTATACAAATAACAAAATTAAAAATTTAAATACATACATAAATTTAAATAAATTACCAATTTATTTTCCAATAAATAAAATTTAAATTATATTACATATATTACACAAATAAATTTAAAAAAATCCAAAAAATACAATGGAAACAAAAATTTAAACAATATATATATATATATATATATATATATATACATATATATATATATATATATATATATATATATATATATATATATATATTATTAACAACATATCATATATTCCAAGAAAAATTAAAAAAAATAAACTAAATAATATCAACATTCTAACTAAACCTAACATACTATATATCTAACATAAATAATATCATATAAATCTAAAAAATCTAAACCAAATAATAATAACATATCAATTAAAAAAACTTAAACAAATTCATATTAACAAATTAACTACAACTAATGTACGTATAACACAAATAATTTTATTATTTTAGGATACTACTTAAAATTTAAAATTATCACCTAAACTAAACAAACGTACTATATATATACTAACCAAAATCTACACATATATAAAACAAATAATACCATACTAATTTATAAAATCTAAACAAAATAATATTATCAAAAACTAACCTAAAGCACAACTAATACTAACTTAACATATGTATATTAACCTAACTAATATTCTTAAAATAATATTTATAAATTAACTAAAACTAACCTAACATATATATATAACGCAGCTAATAACTTACAACTTACAAAAATCTAACCTAAATAACATTAATATCTCAACTAAAATTAATTTAACATATATGTATATAACATAAAAGTATATACCAAACAACATAAAAATAAATTAACTTACCTCAAATACGTACTAAGACAAGCAACCAAAAAGTGTAGGCCAAAGAAGAACAAAAACTTCACCTACAATATATAAAAAATTTATCAATTAATATTAATATATCAATTATACTTAAACATATATATCACAAAAAAAAAAAAAATCAGTTAACAGCATACTTACCAATAACACAAACCCGTAGCAAGAAAATAATATGAGTTCACTGGAAGCAAACAGCAATGGCAGGAGAAGGAAGAAGCAATGCAGTGAAGATTCAAAAACGAAGCAGACTAAGGGAGCACCTCCTGCATTGCTTTATAGGCCAGAAATTTTTTTTGAAAAGCCAAATCGCCACCATGACTGACGATTTGCCCTTGCGCCTGCTGCTGCAACCTGCACCTGCACCGTAGCTGCACCGCCTAGCCTACGCCTGAAACTCCCCCTGCAAAGCCAACCCGTTAGTCAAACTAGCGATTTCCAAAACCAAGCACAGACTCGCCAACACAGGTGGCGAGTTTTAGCTGCTATGAAATCGCCAACATGGGTGGCGTTTTCCTTGCCACGTGGGAGATGCTCAGCAAACTCGCCATTGGCAATGGCGGTTTGCTATGAGCCCTTACGTAGAAAACAACCCCCTCCCCCCCATGTAAATTTTTTCAAAAGAACCCCATTTGGGGAAATAATTTTTAAAAGCACCCCATCTGGGGAAATTTGCCTACAACTTACAAATACTCGGAAACCATGGTCCTTTTGCTTTTGCTATGAATTGCATTTTTATAATTGGGCTTAAATGTATTTTTCTCTATAATATATATATATATATATATATATATATATATATATTTCACATTTAGTTTTTAATAAAAATTTTCTTAAATAAAATTTTTCTTAAATTTTCTTTATAATTCAATTTAACTTTCGGATTAGAAATCTACAATGAATTATCCACAACAATGGCAAAAGACTCTTTCCGCCGAAACCTATATTGCTTCGCCATTAATGCTTTGTGTTGGTACAAAATTTCCGGCGAGTTTTAACGCCGCTTATCAGTCTTCAACCGTCAGAGTTGTCTTCAGCACAACATCTTTTTGACTTCTTCCTTCCACTTTTCTCACAGACTCTATCGTTGTTTTGTGCCTTCTGGGATCAGCACATGGATGATTTCGAGCCATCTCAATGATAACATGTTTGTCGTGGTATCGGGGAGGTGTGATGGGTTTCAACGGAAGCATGGCGCAATCCGCAACGGCGTTGTGGCTTGAGGAACATTATGGTAGCGTCCTTCGACGGAGTGGTGGGCAGAGAAGAGACCGAAGAGAAAGAGAAAGAAAAAAGAAGACGTGAGAGAGAAGAGTGGAGACAAAAATGACTTTCTTTTTTTATTTTTTATTTTTTTAAATAAAGATTTAATTACTAAAATATTCCTAAGAGTGTGTTTGGATGAGAAAATTTAAAATTTTAAAGAATTTTAAATTTTGAGAATTTTAAATACTTCAATTTAAATTCCTTCATTTCTAAAATTTTGTGTTTGGATAAAAAATTATATTTTTTTCATTTTATAAATTTTGTATTTGGATAAAAAAATTAAATTTCTTCATTTTCAAAATTTTGTGTTTAGATAAGGAAATTGAATTTCTTCATTTTTGTGTTAAAAAAAAACTGTAACAGAAGTTAGAAGTTAAAATAAAATGGTGTATTGATTATTGATTCCTAATAATTAAGAATAAAAAATAAAAGGTTATTTCCTTTTGAGGGATGAAATTAGATGTTTATGCTAAATGAATATATTTGCAGGTGGTCGAAAATTGTTGGAGGAATCCTAGCAGAGTAAAAAATTGAAGAAAAAAAGATTTTGGAGAATTAGAGAAAGTGACATACTTGTTGTTGAGAAGATTCTTGACAGCCACGACGGAAGCATCATGCAGAACACCTCTGTACACAACGGCGTAGCCTCCTTCCCCAATAACATTCCCTTCCGCAAACCCGCGCGTGGCGAGTTCCACTTCCCAAATGGTGTACCAGCGGCCCCACCCTATATCGAGATCCTCCACCGACACTAGTTCACTGCTTCGGTGGTGCTGGGCTCTCCAATTTCAACCTTGACCTCCGCCTCCTCCATCTTCTTTGGATCTGAGGCCTTGACCATGGTGATCTCCTTGGACACCAAAGGGATGCTCCCTGAGCTGTGTTTCGCCGCCAGGTTCCACTTCTTGCGGAAGCGCAGAGGAAGAAGATCAGAAGCAGAATGGTGAAAGAATAGTGAGAGAAGTTGTTGCGAGAGAATAGTGAGAGAATGAAGGAGGCAGAGGAAGAAGATCAGCACAAAAGAATTTCAAATTCTTTCCTAAAATGAAAGAATTTAAAATGCTAATATTTAAGTTAACTAAAATCCCTCATCAAAATACTCAAATTTCAATTTCTTTTCAAATTTTTATCCAAACATCTTATTTGATTGAAAAGTAATTAAAATCCTTTAAAAAATTGAATTACCCTATTAAATTTCTCCATCCTAACATACTTTAAATTCAATTAAAAAGCAAAAGAACTAACTGTTTTTTTATATAAATTTTGATATAGGTTACTAACATATTCCAATTAAAAAATAAGTAAAAATATATTAACAAACCTTTTATTTATATATATATATATATATAAGAGCACCATATAATATCACAAAATATATATAGAAATAAGAGAAAATACTATAAGGCAAAAAAATCATCAAAATCCAGCAAAATATATTATTTGCATACCATCGCCCAATATCACTCAATATAAAGTATCTGCATGATATTATCCAACACCAAAATACAACAAAATAAATTGTTTGCATGCAATCACCCAATATAAAGTATCTGCATGATATTTTCCTACACCAAAATACAGTAAAAAAAATTATTTGTATACCATCACCCAATATAAAGTATCTACAATTAGTATCCTATACTATAGATGATGATGTTTTTAATGTTAGAGGTATTAATAATTAGGAATATGCAAAGTTATTTTCATTTTAATAGAATATATAATTAGATTATACTAATATTATAATTTTGAAAATATATAATTATATATGTTTTGGTAATTAATTAATGATGCCTATAAAGATGATTCACTAAATAGAATTTGCTACTAGAAAATGTTGTCATGGTTCATTATGCTTATAATTTCACATATAATTTCAACTCAAATACTTGGAATAAAGGAGGCCTTGCCACCCTATATTGATCCAAATCTGGAGATTGAAGAACTCTTAATTAGGGTGTGTTTTGCCTCTGCTTACTCATGATTTGATTCTCTAACAATAGAACTAACAATATTAATAGTCTATTTTCAATCTCTTTAACATTTAATGCCTTTTTTCATCTTTGTTTTACAACTATGTCATAACAACTTTTTCATTTATGTCATATAGCAGTCAGTGTTGTCACTAAAGGATCAACTAAATATGTTCGAAGAGTACATAGTGTTAAGTCAAAAAACATTTGTGTCTTAAGACAAATCAGAAATTTTGTTTATTTTGATTAGATACAAATAAATACAAATGTTAAAAGTTGCGTCTTATGAATTATCAGATTATATTTCTGGAATTTGCGTCTAAAGAGTCATATGATAACAAGGTAAAACCATGATTTGACATAGCATTCAAGAGTTGACATTTAAGTCTTCATTTAATATTTTTTGTCTGAGTTTCGTTTTGCAGAGACATTCTCCTATGAAGAATATATGAAGCCAAAGATTAGAAAATGTCAAACTCCATCAAAAGGCGCACTTTGTGGTGCATACCTACTCTGAGCAAAGGGAAGTGACTTTCTGTTGAAGTACTCTACAAGAAAGCCAACCAAAGTGGACCCTCTGAATGAAAAAAGGATGTGCAAGCATTAAATGCTCCAAGGAGCATTATTATTAGACAAAGAACAAGTGAAGAAATCTATTCAGTGTGGGACAACAAACACTTGAAAATGAAGGTTATAATATCATAAGCTTTGAAGAACAAAGTTACGAACCTTACATGCATTCAATCAACACTCTTCTTGTAAAAAACTTTTTGTACATTCTTGTAAAGATTAGAAAAACTCTCAAAACACTTTAAACATGTGGTGGCGGGATGACAAAAAAATAATGTTTTGAAAAGAAAAAAAAAGAATTGCCACCAACGTTTATTAAGGAAAACATAAAAAAAAACCTTTTTAGAAAAAAAAATGGTCTTTTGGACCAAATTTGAGTTCGGGAGTCAATTACATATATGAAATGTATTAGCACCCCACGATGTTTGTCCTAAAGATGGTTATACCTTTAATTAAATCTACAAAATTATTCTAACTTTAAATTTATTTATTTTACCCCTCAAAACAAAATGAATATTTTTAGACATTTAATTTATTATTTTTTTAATGAGAATTTTTATTATTAAAAGAAAATTATTATTATGAAAAGGAGGATTATTATTGTATCTTTATTTTCCTAAGTTTATATTTTTTTTACTCTTTTTTGGCTCGACAAGAGTGATCTCTTACTCTTAGGTATCTCTAAGTACAATAGAGAATCAAAGTTACATAGTTCTTTATAGAAAATATTTATATGTTGATATTTTTTATTGTTTTAGTCCTTTTTAATTTTTTTATATATTTTAAAAAAAACTTTCATGATAATCAAATTATAAATAGATTCAAAGTGATTATCATTAAAATTTTATAGCTCTAATAACAATTAAGTCAACAGTACATCCAAGATAGTTATTATTAAAACCTTTATTATTCTTCTTAAGGAAATATTTTTTTAATTACTACAATTACAAAATAATTAACTATTATAAAATAATTAACTGGCAAAATTGAGCTCAACTTATTTTCTAGTCATGTTTCATCATTTATCTATTATTATTATTTGATATTTTACTTATTGTTTCATTCTAATATTCTTATTACTATAAAGATTAAAATTTATACTAAAGCTCAAAAGGTTTTAAGGTTCAAGGATTAGAGTAAAAACTAATTTTTCTAATAAGAATATACCGGTGCAGTGCTCAAAACTAATTTTAAGGTTTCATTCAAAATTTTATAGGTGATTGAAGAAGCAATCAGACTATGTGCATTACCATTTCGTTTAGCTTTGATTAAGGGAAATAGGTGATTGAAGAAGCAATCAGACTATGTGCATTATCAGTCTGGAAAAAAAATGAGATTTGTAGGAAGGGTTGGGGAGAACACGCAAATGTAGCAAAGTGAGTGAAAGTTGATAATTGCAGTTGTAGTAGGAGAAAAGAAAAGAAAAACATTATTATTCTTTTATCATTTTTTTTTGCTTACCTCTTTTTTTTTCTTTTTTATTAACCAGGCTATCAACTAGTTTGTTTAAAAAAAGAAAGAGAAGAAAAATAAATAGACACATAAAAAAAATAAAGTTTAAACTTTTGGAATAAAAAAGGATAAAAGGAAAGATAAAATTGGGTGTTCACAAACATATTGAGAAAAAAGACTAAGTGTTGGTTGTAAATCAATCTATAAGATGATCATAGAATTAGTCATTGTTGTAAACACAAACAACAAATCTCTTCTAATTTTTTTAGAGTCAGCAATGGCTTGATGGGACAAATAATATTGGGTTTCATCAAACTTGGGGTAGAGGATTTGTATACCAAGAAGTGGTCGTTATAGAATACTTGTAACACTACTAAAATATAGGTTTTTTAAGACGCACCGTTTACGACAGTCATAAAGGAAACATCATAGATGGAGACGCGGTGGCATTTTTGAAATTTTGCTAAATTTTACAACGACATTTTGTGAAGAGAACCGCCTTTAATAATGAGTAGAAGTAGGACAATGACGTTTATTTGAATAGCTTTTAACGGTCATCTTTGAATATGGTTTTAAAAATTTCGCAAAAGATCTAGAACTACTAATTCCGTGTCGCTATTGTGGGTCTCAGTCATGACCTCGAACCCTAGCTAGCTTGCATGTCTGCTTCTTTCGTTCATCGTCTTCCAAGGTAGTTGTGTACTCAAAAGCCCATTACTTTCATCTGTTAATTTGTGTTCGACTTTAACTCTATGACCCTCATGCTGGATTTTGTGCTTGCTTTGTGTTTACAGAATCCCTCGAAGTGAAGCTTTCATATTTGCGTTCAATCTCTGCGAAGCAATGCCAGAAAAGTTCATTTGTGAAGTCTCCTTCAAATGTAAGTGGCCTTGCCTGTTAACGAGTGTTTTCCTTCAAACATTGAACAATGGTTGAACCCATTGTAATTATCCCCCTATTTCTGTTCGTATGTTTTTCCCATGTTGAGTTATGTTGGGTGTTTTTGTTGGATCAAGTGGCCTCGGAATAATTAAGAAGGGGGGGTTGAATTAATTATTAATGAACATTTACTAATTAAAAATTTACTCTTCTAAGGCTTTTACTATGTTGTTAATGAAGAATAGAAAAGAAACTTAACCAAAAGTAAAAGCGGGAATTAAAGTGCACAGCGGAAATTAAAAGAGTAGGGAAGAAGGAGACAAACACACAAGAGTTTTTATACTGGTTTGGCAACAACCCGTGCCTACATTCAGTCCCCAAGCGACCTGCGATCCTTGAGATTTCTTTTCAACCTTGTAAAAATCATTTTACAAGCAAAGATCCACAAGGGATGTATCCTCCCTTGTTCTCTTTGAACAACCTAGTGGATGTATCCTCCACTAGAACTGATCCACAAGAGATGTACCCTCTCTTGTTCTCAGTCAACAACCCAAGTAGATGCACTCTCTACTTGTACCACAAAGGATGTACCCTCCAATGTGTTAAGACAAAGTTTTCAGGCGGTTAGTCCTTTGAAACTTTGTGAAGGGGGAAACAAAAGAATTCTCAGGCGGTTAGTCCTTTGAAATCTTTTGTTTTAGGGAAAGGGAAGAATCTAAAGAATTCTCAGACTGTGTCATTTTGAATTCTTTGACAAGGGAGAAGGGAGACACAAAAAAATTCAGGCGGTTAGTCCTTTGTTCTTTTGGAAAAGGGAGAAGAGAGACACAAAAAGAATTCAGGCGGTTAGTCATTGGCGAATTCTTTTTGACAAAGGGAGAAGAGAATGAAAAAGATGAATAGCACAAATTTTTGAACAAAGAACTTTTCTTGGAAGAGAAAGTTTTGAACAAAAACTTTTAGAAAGATGAAGAGAAGATGAAACCAGAAAGTTCTGAAAGAAATGAAAGAAGATGTCGAAAGATAGATTGAAAGATAGAATGATTGAAAGAGATGATGGATATGAATTAGATTGTTGTAATGTTTCATGTCAATGTCACATATTTATAGTTTCTTGATGACTCAAGTCAAAACTTGTAACTCTTGGAAATTCCTTTAAAACTAATCACTTTAAAAGATATGACTTTTAAAAGAATCTTCAGAAACAAATCACTTGAAGAAATGTGACTTTTGGAAATGAATTTTTCGAAAACAGTCACTGGTAATCGATTATCATAAAGGTGTAATTGATTACACATCAACAGATGTGACTCTTCATTTTGAATTTTGAAAATCTTAATGTTTTAAAACCACTGGTAATCAATTACTATAATCTGGTAATCGATTACCAGAGAGTAAAACTCTTTGGTAATGATTTTGTGAAAACTTCTTGTGCTACTCAATGTTTTGAAAAAAAATTTAATACTTATCTTTGAGTCTTGAATCTTGATCTTGATTATTCTTGAATCTTGATTCTTGATTCTTGATTCTTGAAATCAAATTTCCTCTTGATCCTTGAAGTGTTCATGACTCAATCTTGAACTCATTCTTGAATGTCATCATCTTTGTTATCATGAAGTGATCTTGACTTTTGAGCTTTTTGTCATTATCTTTGTTATCATCAAAACTCCTTGAATCAATCTTGATTCATCATGAAGCTTGCTTCTACAGTTTTCCCAATTTAAGTTATGTTGGGTGTGCGTATGTTGGGTGTTTGCCCTATTTGTCCCCCTATTTGTGTGCGTATGTTGGGTGTTATGCTTGAAGCCAATGTAATTGTCCGGTTTGATGACCATACCTAGTTTACTTATGTTTGTTGTTTGACCATATCTAGAGAAGAAACTTCGCTCCCAACAAGGAAGAAAAAGACAATTAGTCCAAGAAATATTTTACATAAATTTAACTCTTCCAAAACAATGTGAAAAGGGTATCCATCTGTTAAAGGTAAAATCTAAGAGTAATAGCTTAAATAGTCAATTAGGATGAAAGTCGAGAAACTATAGTTAAGCCTATCTTTTTTTGCTGAATTGCTCAATGTGATGCCCTATGCAGGCGCTGCATATAACATTGGGGGTCATACAATTAGTGCAGACACAATACAGAACACTATACTCAGGTGCCGGTTGCCTCGCCCTGGACAGGTGGTTCATGCAACCCCAACCTTTCCCTCTAGAAAAATAAAGAAAAAAGAATGGTCATTCCATTTATAATATCTTTGAAATATCTCCTCAATATGCAAAGTATTTATTTTGTAAATCCTATCAAGTGACTTATATGGAAGCTTCTTCTTACTTAATATCCTCTTGTAGTTCGCTTGTTCTTTTCTCCAAGGACAAAATTCAAAGCTGGAGATGGACGACAAGCATACCCGATTGAGCGTCTTGAGCCTCTTCTACACTTTGCACTGTGTTTAGGAAACCATTCTGATCTAGCGATACTTATTTTTACTCTTCTCTATGTGTTTGTATGTGATTTTTCATTAGACTTGTAAGTTGTAACGTCTCCATTTTTCAATGCTTTAACATTTTTTTGGGCAATTACTTATTGTGCTGGAAAATTAAATTGACAAATCATGGCACATATAATTTCAACATGGAATAATTTCATTTAGACTTGTCTAGTTATGTACACAACATTGTTTGGACTTCAAGGAATTAAATCCCTTATAATGGTGGTTCTCATGCCTGCATTTGACTTAAGAACATCTCAAAATATAGAAATGAGAAGTTGTGCATTATATATAAAATAATATGCATCCTTCAACTAGTTTTTCATAAGAGAATTCAATCTAGAGGGTAAGTCGGTAAGTCAGTATAACTAACAGATCACAGCATTTAGTCACATTATATGATAGACCACCAAAATATGAATAAAGAGAAATATTATTCAATAACAAAAAGTAGAGGCCCTCAGCTCTTATAATAGAAGAAGGTCCAGAGCTCAATTCCTCAGAGAAAAGATATTTCTCTGCCAAAGAAAGAAACCCAAAATGGTTATCTCCCTTCTACAACCCTCTTCCCCACTATCTAAACTGGCTCATGTAACAACCTTGCCTGCTCAGAAATCCTAATTATTCTCCTCCCTATATAATTGTATCCTGCCTTTTAGTATAAACCTTCCAAACCCTGCATTTCTTAGGGGAGTGGATCTAGCAATTGATCCTTGTCCTGTTCAACCCAATGATTGGGATTAGGCACAAAATCCAGTATCCGACCATCATAGCAAACAACTAATATTTTTCACATACAAACATGATATAACAGTATCAAATAGCAATATAATGCTCTTGGTTCATGTTAACCAAGAGCATTATGTTGCACCACCGAACTTTGTTATTAAAATTGTGGACAAGGATGGTGCAAGAGAGTACGCATGGCGTGAATCTGTCAAGGATGTTCCTCTTCCTTCAGCTTGAGTAACTCTGTCCCTAATTTTCATTGGACTTCTTTCTTTTCGATTTGCCCTGCTTTTGTCTTGCTACAATTTTTTACTGGTCTTGTAATGTCTCTGAAAATCATGGTCTATAGATGCTCTAAAGTAAGATAGTTTATCGTTTGAATTAAATATGCATGATGGCTAGTTCTATTCAGAAATGAATTTATGAGATTGTGTGAAGTAGGCTTGACTTTAATGAATCTGGATTTTGGGTCCTCTCTTGTCTTTCTTTGCTGTTATTGGGTGATATTTCGAGTGTTGTATTCACCTAAGGATTTCAGTTTTTGGGCTTTTTTGCCCCCACTTTACTGGAGAAAAAAAGCAACAAGATATGGTCATGTTGGAAAACCATTTGAGAAAAAAATTACTAGCTAACTCAGTAGTAATGGCATTGTGTCTGTATATATTAATAACATAATCCATCAAAATAATGTTAAACGTATTTTACATGTGTAACAAAATCCCACTTTTATTTTCAAATTGTAAATATTAAATTAAAAGTAAGCAAGGGCACACGCCCAACAATGCTCCAACTCTACCATAGAGACCTTGTTTGAGTCAAATTTTATCAATCATTATTTGAAAAATTTGTAAATACTGTTCAAACCCATTTTTGTTAAGATGGAAACAATGAATGGAGGATTGAGAAATTTGTATTGATCAGGAAAACAGAGGTGTGTATAGCACATGAAGTACTGCTAGCAGAATTTAACTATCTGCAGCAGTTCTCCTTTGAGATAACTAAGTAAATGATGCACTGCATCTGTGTGAGAAACTTTAGGATTAGCCATGATGTTGACAGTAAAACAGGTGTTTAGCCAAGAAATAACAACCTTCTAATCAGTCTATGATTTTTTGAAGGATTTGGTAGATCAGCTTCATGGGAACTTGCCTTGAGATTTAGTGTCCATTGGCAAAATTGCACCAAACCAAACCCATTTTTGCCACCCACCTTATTCTCCCTCTTTTTTCATCATTACCTTGTGGACGTAACTCTCTAATTCTCTCTATTCTCATAATAGTTTTCGTTTTGTATGTATCTCTCTCTCTCTGCATGTTGTCTTGTCCTTTTACAGCTTTCATAGCCTTAATTTGCTTTCCTCACTGCCCATAAAGTAGAATAGGAATAGAGGTTGATGCATGCAAAAGAAAAAGCCATAAAAACTGTTAATAAAATTAAGATGTATGTGGTTCTTGGGTCTCTATTTTTTCGAGGACACAACATATACTGTCCCATGCCATATTTTAGACATTCACTAGCCCAACCATAGTACCCTTTTTCTTCTCTTCCTTTTAGGCATACATAGGAACGTGCATGATTTTCTCTATATTGCATTCAATTCATACTCTGATTTTGAAGTGAACATCTCTATCTTGAATTGTGCCTCTCAAAGGTTTGGTTAATTATAAACTGTATTTATGTATTTATGTCAAAGGACGGATGTTACATTGGTTATCTGTAACAATTAATTAAGGAACGTATAATTAATCGACATTTATAGGAGACCTCTTAACTCCAAACATCATGGGGTACATTTTTTTAATTGTTTTGGTTACCATGGTCAACTTTTAGCTTTTAACCTGTAACCTCTTTTAAATTATTCAATTTGAGCCTTTTATCACTACCTCACTCCTAAATGGCTTCCAAACTTGTGGAAATTTAAAAACAGTAGAATAGATAACTATATACACAGACAATTGTCATGCTGATAATTAAGGTCTAGTTTTCAGAAACAGACTTTCTAACAAACTAAAAACACTGACTTTTATAAACATCACACACACTAATACAAAGTAGAATAATTAAGTTTATAATTAGTTGTTACTAAGTTCTTTGACTTCAACCCCTACCCACTACCCAACCATGAGTCATAAACATCTTCAGTTGAGAATTAGGATTAATCTTTTGAAATTCTAAAATTCATTTAAGAAACTAACTTTTCTCTAAACTTTCTCCATTGGCATTCTTACTAATACACAGGCCTAGGATTCAACCCCTGTCCACACACCCATGCGCTTAAGAAACATAATTACCTGCCAACCATATTGATGTAACTCCATTGGAACTTGTAGGCCTTGGATCTTTTTCATCAATAGATTCCTTTGCTTCTTGAGGTCTGATTGCAGCGGAATGGAGAAGGAGAAAGATGAATGAAGACACCACTTCAAGTAGAAGATAAGTCT
Organism: Glycine max; assembly: GCF_000004515.6. Lineage (NCBI taxonomy): Eukaryota > Viridiplantae > Streptophyta > Magnoliopsida > Fabales > Fabaceae > Glycine > Glycine max. Next base: position 18,792,868 of record NC_038245.2, on the reverse strand, counting down.
AGAAGAAGCTCACCACCATAGGAAGCCATGGATAAGAGCTTAAAGGTAGAAGAAGAAAAGAGGAGGGAGAGGGAGAGAAGAAGCACGAAATTTAGTGCCTCAAGAGAGGTCTGAACTTTGAAGTTTAATTCTCAAATGATCAAAGTTGGAAAAAAGCACACACATAACCTCTATTTATAGCCTAAATGTCATACAAAATTGGAGAAAAATTTGAATTTCTATTCAAATTTCACTTGAATTTGAAATTGAATTTGTGGAGCCAAAATTTTACTAATTATGATTAGTGAATTTCAGATATGGTTCAACCCACTAATCCAAGATCAAGTCCAAGATTCTCCACTAAGTGTGCTTAGGTGTCATGAACCATGTAAAGCATGAAGGACATGCACAAAGTGTGACTATATGATGTGGCAATGGGATGTAGCAAGCAAATGCTCACCTCCCCCTCTAAAATTTAATTGGATTGGGCTTCTTCCAATTCAATTAAATTTATTTCCCAACACACATCAAATATTCACTTAATGCATGTGAAATTACAAAACTATCCCTAATACAAAAACTAATCTAGGTGCCCTAAAATACAAGGGCTAAAAAATCCTATATTTCTAAAGTACCCTACCTACATTATGGAGCTCTAAATACAAGGAAAAAAAAATAATGAAATCCTAATCTAATATGTACAAAGATAAGTGGGTTCATACTTAGCCCATGGGCTCAAAATCTACCCTAAGGCTCATGAGAACCCTAGGGTCTTCTCTTACATCTCTGACCCAATCTACTTGGAGTCTTCTATCCAATGCCCTTGCGGGGTATGATTGCATCACATATCATATTAATCAATCAAATAATTATAATAATGTAACATTATCGACATTATTATTCATTCTCAAGTATATTTTGAATTATTGATTAATTAAATTCTAAATATGAAACTATTTGGTCCTAAAATATCTCACTGAGAAATGTTGTGGGAAGTAACCTCAGCCACTACATTATTAGTGATGTAGAAGCACAAAACTAGGAAAGTTACGTCATGAGATATAAAAAAAACATCACGGTGATGAGTTGAGCTGTACATATCTGTTGCAGATTCCACTCATAATCCATAAGCTGTTCTAACCAACCTGTTTGGTTTGTCCACCAAGTATATATAGGTGATTTTATATATTTTAATTTTAATATATGGTTTGAAAGAGTAGAGACAAAATTTAAATTGGTAGTGAGTGAAGAGGAAAGTTGAGCCTGAGAGGGGTGAAGAGTTCAAGAAATTGAGAGGGAATCACGCTTGGGGTGGGGAAGGGTTTGCTATCCTAACCATCATGGCACATGAGTCAATCAAAATGAATGGTAGGGTCATCAACATTAGTCATGCCCCTCATTGATCATGCTCACTCCTCTGCTTCTGTTTCTGCCTCACCACACCATACATAGCACTATAGCCTCATACTCATGGTCATTGGCTTTGGCTATTGGCATAATGTTTGATATCAGTGCCTCTTTCCAGTTTCCATCATGCAATGCCAATTCCAAACCATGCCTACACAAACATATGCATCTTTTCAAATTGATGAATACTATTGATTACAAGCCATGCAGGGAGTGAGAATCTTTTGATCATGCTTTCATGAGAACAAAAAGATATTTTGTAGAACTGAATCGTGATTCATATATGGGGGGCTATTGTGCTTTGTCATTTTGTTATCTGCCCTGGATATATGCATTTAAGTTTGGTCCATTTCAGATATGTCCTGAATCGTGTTTTTTGAGAGGATAATCACCATGCAGATATTTCCGACAGTTCCTAGGAATGGGGGCAAAATCAAACTACTAAGTTGTTAAACTAATTTTTCTCCAAACTCGTTTTATATTTCATTTTTGTTTAACTAAGAGAAATTCTACATATTTTTCACAAAATGATACATCTTGAATGAGCATATATATATACATCACTATTCATCAATTACATTTTGAATAAGATCGAGATTAAACAATAACAGTAGTAATCATGCTACTAATCATAACTTATTTTATTAAGATGACATAAGCACAAGTTTTGGCATGCATAACCCATCATCCTCATTGGTGTGAATTTTTTTTACACCGAGATAGAAATCAAATTCTCCTGATAAATGAATAGAAATATATAAATGAATTTCGGATTGTGTAACATCGATCTTAGGGAGAAAGTATGAGGGGTATAAGGGAGACAAATCAAAGGAGTTGTGGTGCCCGCGGGAGCGCTCTCCAGCAAGCCAATGCCCCAATTGGGTCCCAACTACTGCTGTGAACTGTGGCGTGGCCTCTGCCTCTGCCAATGTTTTTCTTAGCCCCACTCCACACTTCACAGACATGTGCCTATCAGAACTGTGGAGTACCTGTTTTGGTCATTTCACCAAACCTTTGAACTCATTTTTCAAGTTTCAAAATGTCCCAACACCTCAACTCTATTGTTCTTTACCTTACCATAACGCTCCCTTCATCAGTACTTAAGATTCCCTTTATGCACTAAAAAATGTGACCATATATATTCTATACGTGTATGTACGTTCCCTCCTTGCATGACCCTTTTGTTCCATGATATTGACATCTATGCTAGAACACGTACACTAGGAATGTATTTGATTGTGTGCTAAGTGGAATCATCTCCCTTCCCGTACTGTATATTCAAAAATTGTATATACTATATAGTTATTGTAATGCCAATATTAGTATGAGTGTATAACCAATTAATTATATTCATCCTTTTGGATAATTCTAAGAACATGGTTCCCAGGAAATACTATTCAATGTTGTACTATTTTTAGCATCCTTTGCAATATTTGTGCAAGGAGGATAATGAACCAAAGAAATACCAGTCACACTTCAGTGAATACATCAAGCGTGGGATAGAATGGTATTGAGGCACTATATAAGAAGGTTCATGCTGCCATCCGGGCTGATCCTACTCTCAAGAAATCTGATAAGTAGCCCCTGAAGGAGCACAAGAGGTAAAAATAAGTTTTGACTTGAACTAGAATAATACTAGATTCTAGAAATGTATCTATTTTTTCACTTGATTTCCAGCAACGATTTGGACCTGTTGCTGGCATGGCTTTTTTTTTCAGCTGTTTATGTGCTATATTGGGTGTGACCCTTATGGTTTTGTTTGACTTTTAGAAGTTTTGGATTGGTAACATAGCTTTTGGTATATCTACTGATAGGAGAATGTTCGTGAGAGTATCTACCTCTTTCTGTAGGTACAACTTGAAGAAGCTAACCTATGAGGAGAGGAAGGCTAAGTTCATTTGATTGAAAGCTCTCAACTTTGTTGCCGATAACGATGAAGATAATGAGTGAAAGTTCCACCTGCACATACAAGGTCATTGTTTTGGGTTAGTTTCATGAATGCTTAATTATCTACACTTTCTATGCATATAGAAACTATTATTGCATATTTTATAATTATATTTGTTGATTATTACTAATATAGATAATATTGTAATTATAAATACAGCTTTTCATATTATGTAATTATATTTATTGATTATTAGTAACATATATAATATTGTAATTATAAATATTGATTTTAATATTATATAATAATATTTATTGATAACATTGTAATATTGATTTAATTAACCTAAAATTTAATTGCAGATAATTCAACAAAACCATAAGGGTCACACCCAATATAGCACATAAACAGCTGAAAAAAAAGCCATGTCAGCAACAGGTCCAAATCGTTGCTGGAAATCAAGTGAAAAAATAGATACATTTCTAGAATCTAGTATTATTCTAGTTCAAGTCAAAACTTATTTTTACCTCTTGTAACTCAAGGAGTCTTTATTCCTTAACCTATTTAGTCAAGTAATAGCATTTTTATCATCTAAAGACCCAAGAGTCAATAGTCGAACCCTCTCATCTAGGCAAAACATATATGAATTGGAGAACATACACTAAACACATGGGTAGCTATCTCACCCTTTCTTGTTATGTATCTATTTTTTCACACTCAAACACATTAACTGTAATTATAAAAAAATGAAATTTAATTTACATATTAGTGAGAAAAAATTATGTTGATATCTTGAAGAATCTGACCACGCTAGATGACCTCTCAGTTACCTTCAGAGGGCCGCGCAAGGCCAAGGGGAAGAGGTCTGAGGCTCCCCCATCTTCTGAGATTCCCCCTTCCTCAGCTCCAGTCATTCCTCCTACATATACTCAGCTACCACTTCCAGCTCCTTTATATGCAGGACCCTCAGATTTTTCATTTACACCACAGATGTTGCACTCCATGCTCCAGAGCATCCACAAGGGACAGTCCATTATCATGCAGAGCCTTTAGGGCTTGGGCTTGCCATCCATTATGAGCATGGATGAGTTCGATGCGCAAGTGGCCTGGCCAGGAGCCCAACCTTCTCCTTTTGGAGGGGGTGGGGCCTCCGCAACCCAGGAGCTTGTTCCTAAGGAGCCAACAACAGAGGGGGAGGATGACCTCACTCCTCCTGAGCCTTTTTATTTTGATTCAGGTGTACACATGGCTCAGGAGGTGGAAACTTCTACAGACCAGATCCCAGAGCCATCCCCAGCACCCATACCTGATGATGCCATACCATCTGCACCAGCATCTGAGTTAGAGCAACCTATCTCTCAAGATTCACCAACTGTTTAGGTGTTGGACCTTAATGAGCATGCACAGGAGCAACCACAGGAGCAGGACATTTAAATTTGTGCATCTTGAACATTTTAGTTTATTTTCAGTTATTTTATGATTTATGTTCAGTCATTTTAATTTCAGTTTTTATGTTTCAAGTCTTTAAATTTCAGCACTTTGAGTTGTTTGCTTGTACCAAAAGCGTGTTTGAACAGTGAATTGATTGAAAATGATATGCAGTGGATTGTTTTGCATGAAATGAGTGTTTGAGAATGATTTGAATGAGCAATTGTATGATTTGAGTGGATTGGAATGATTAGATAATTGTTTTGATCAAGCTTGTAGCCATTAGAAGAAAATGAGCATGTGATTGGAAGCATGACTAAAAATGTTAGTCAATTTGTCAGATTGATTGTGAAGGAATGCATTAACCGTATCCCGGTGAAAGTGTGATCCTTAAATTTTGAGAGAAATAACTATCATTTAGTACTGATTTTTGCGTGAATGTCTGAAGTATGGACTGAATGCATGGAATTGAGGATGATGAAGGCCATGTTTGATTCTGATAGCCACTTAGCCAAAAAGCCGACCATGTGCTTCAATGAATTACCCCTTGTACCCAGTTTGAGCTGAATGAATTATTGATTGATTAAACCCTGAGCCTATACAGTGTTATCTCCTGCTACCTTGACTTAGGTTGTAGGAGAGCATCATCTACAGGAAGTGTAGTTCCTTGAGTTCGATACACGGATTCATCTATTTTAATTTTAAATACTTGACGATCCGGTACGCTTTCCAACAAAATAGATTTCCCCTAAACATATTTGCATAAAGAAAAAATGGACCAAAAAGTAACTGCAAGGGAAATCCAACATTGATCATTATGTGTACTTAGTTAAGGGTGAAGAATTTTATGAAAACTGTTTTAGATAAAAATGGTGTTTGATAGAATTTAGGATGTCTATTTTACATATATACGAGTAAGCTTGTAGGAATTATATTTGTTATTACGGTTAGCTTGATTTTTTATACTCTAACTGGTTTCAAATATAAGCAACAAAAGCCCTTTTATTTTTGGTCTAAAATATAAACAAATCTCTATTAATTTTGCCTTATTTAATACTATCTTCAAAATATCCTTCATTTAGTAAGGTCAAAGACTTTTATATACTTGATATCAAGTTCCAATAAAAGATAATTTAGAAGAAAAAACTCATTTTTTAATTGAAACTCGCATACTTTAATGAGATAATTATTTTTCTTAATAAATGTGAAGTATGTTTTTTTTGCTTATAATCAAAACTAGATGAGTATTAAAGATTGATAAGTCTTTAACAAATTACAATATATTTGTAATTTGAATTATTAAACTTATGTAGGAATTGTTTTGTTAATGCTATAATCAATTATGAGTTAATAATTGTTTTCTTAGCTCGGTTATTATTGCCTTTTCACACAACTACTTGATATAGCAAGGCATGAGGTAACTGATAGCAGCCTTTGCTAATTTAATTGGTTTACTTCATAATTTCTTAGTACAATATTGTATCTAAAGCTTCAAATAGAAAAAACAAAATTCACACATGTTGGTTAGAAGTGGAATTACAATATAGGTTAGAATATAATTACGCAGGTTGGGATTTGTAATGTATATTTTTTAAAAAATATTTTGCATTTTGTACCTCCTCTTTTCTAACTTTGTCACTACATTGTTTGGTATCTTTAAATAATAATACATCTTTTTGTTTATTAAAAAAATTAAAGTATTAAGCAGTATCAATTATCAACGATCCAATTTATAATAAAGCAATGATTTTCCAATAAAGCACATAACATACTACTTTGTTTTTTCTTTTTGTTACTTAACTGTAACACCATATTTGTTGTATTAATGATACATTGACACACATTGTTAATTTAGACCAAATTATTACAATTTATATAAACAAATATTATGGAAAATTATTTATAATGAAATTAAAATATTTAGCTTATGTTTTATGCATTGCAATAAAAATAATATCTTTGACATATAGAGGTATTTTGATAATTCTCACACGTATAGTGTGAATCAAACATATGTTTTAATTATTTCTGAAAATAATTTTTTTTTCTCATAAATTTAATTTTTAACCAAACATATATTTAAAAATACATATGAATGTTATTCCGAGGAATGTAATACCCACCAATATTATTTTTGGGTATAAAATTAGATACCTTGAAATAAACACTCCAATGATTATAATATAAAAACTAAACATGCCTTTTTTATGTTGTTTAATATGTATCATTTACCTTATTAACTAATTTCATCAAATATTTTTAATTTAATCATCTAGTTTCTAAGTTTTCAATTTTTTAATTCATAACTTATAGCTTGTAAGTTTTGAGCTAATTTATAAATTTCCAACTAGTTTGTAAGCTAATTTTATGAAAAACATCCTAAACCTAACCATGACACTCATGGTTTTTTGGTAGACAGTAAAAATATTTTTCTTATGAAACATGACACTCATGGTTACAATTAAATCATTTGTAACCAATGACATATTTATGGGTACAAACTATAACCATTCGCTTATAGTTTGCACCTATAAATATGTTATTCCATTTCAAGAAATATATATAAAATACAAAAGACACAACATTCTCTTGTTTCAAAAATCACTCTCAAAACTTGACCAATTTATCTGAAATCTCCATGTCAAACACAACCTTATATTCACACTTCATTTATAGTTTGATCTTAATATTTTTGTAGTAGATTGGTCCCTCACCCATCAAGCCTTGATCTAAAACAGTGTCTTCTTCGCTAACCGCTCTAGAACCCTTCCCAACAAAAAAACTCACCAATGACAAAAAAAATCCATTATTTTCAAATTTTTAACCGATTACAAGATAGCAATATCAGTCATTGATATTTTTATTAACATATCTAACAATCAATTTCAATGATACATACTTCAATCTAGACCTCTCCATTCTCTCCTTCTCTTATTTCCTTTTAATTAATTTTTTTGTTATTTTCCATAACATAATACATATATCTATGGTTTTGCTTCCTTTTGGTCTAAATGCTAAAGTAAACTGAAGGCATTTGTTTCCTATATTCTCACTATTGAATCTATTATCTCCTATTTTATTTTTAAAAATTCATTATGGAATGAAAATTTACATTTTGAAATAAGCATTTCAAAATGTAATAGAAGGTGTGAGATACAAGGGTGTTGCTAGGTGCACCAGACATATTGCTTGTGCACCCAGCATAAAAAAATTTCAAAAATGCCCTTTTTATTTTTTCTGCTTCCTTTTAAGTAAATTTTTTTACGGTTGCCCACTCATTCTTTGGTTTTCTTGATTTCTTCTAGTTTTTCATCGTCGTGAGAGGTGCATTGTGCCGCTTCGGTCGAGGTAAAAGTTTTACGGAGGTACGTTGATGGTGGTTGTGGCGATGGTTGGTTTGATTGTTAACAGAGGTACTTTGGAGGCACATCAACATTCTTTGTTTTTTTTTTCCTAAAATACGGATTAAAGAATCCATAACTTATATAAAACTTACAGATTGATTAATCCGTAAGTTTTATATAACTTACGGATTGGTTAATCCGTATGAGTTATACAGATTACGTAATCCGTATAACTCATACTAATTAATCAATCTGTAAGTTATATGGATTTTAAATTTTTTTTAATTAAAAGAAATATTAAATTTTTTAAATTATAAATATGTTAATATGATTGTTAAAAAATTAAATTAATGTGTATAAAAAATTTATTTGTTTATTTGAAATGTAATTCATATTATTATTTTAAATATTTTTAAATAAATGTAGATTGATAATTAATTTGTAAGTATTTATTTTTATATTTTGGAAATGGTATTAATTGTAAAATAATTTATGCTTGTAATTTATGTATAATTTATTTGAGTTGTTGTGGTCTAAAATTGATTTTTTTTGTCATAATGTCATGAATTAGAATTAACTTGAATAATATAATCTATTTTACTAGATATGGTTCGGTTATAATTTTTTATGTATTATATGATTATCAATTGTAAGTAAAAAAAGTTGATGTTATTGGTTTTAATATATAGGGTTATCAATTTTAATGTTTTATAATATGATATACAACAAAAAATTACGTAAGGTTTTATGTGATAGTATATATATGATGCGATTTGGGGTTGTTTGTTTGTGATGTTGAAATTTTTTAATGTCTTGTTAAGATGAATGAAGATTAATAAGTATATGACAATATAATATTTGAAGAAGTAGATATGAATGAACAAAATGAAGACGAAGCTAGTGTGAATGAAGAACATGTTGATTGTTCTTATGTG
>NC_038245.2:18725761-18783019 GCF_000004515.6 Glycine max | reverse complement strand
AAAAAAGAAGAAAAAAAAAAAAAAAAAAAAAAGTGGATTGCATTGTAGGTGTTTGCTACCCGAGATGATGTTCTGCATTGGGCTCGATCTGTTGTTTATGAAATTGGATTTGTGAGTGATTATGAAGTCAGGCACAAACACTGGTATGAGAGGAAGGACTTCATTTGTCTTAATTGGTTGTGAAAGGAGTGATCAATATAGATCTAGGAAGAAAAATTTTGTAAGAAGACATACTAATAGTAGAAAATATGGGTATCCCTTTAAGCTTCATGGGAAACCAACGGTTAGAGACCAAGGATCAATGATGAAGTTAATGTGTAGGAGTCACAATCATGAAATGACAAAGTCATTAGTTGGATATCCATACGCTGGTCGATTGACTAAAGATGAAAAGACAATTATTGCTAATATGAAAAAGTCAATGGTGAAACCAAGAAATATTTTGATAACGTTGAAGGAGCACAATGTCAATAGTTATACAACAATCAAATAAATATACAATGCAAGAAGTGCATACCGTTCTTTCATAAGAAGCAGTGATACTAAAATGAAACATCTAATAAAGCTTCTTGAATGAGATCAGTATATTCATTGGCATAGATTAAAAGATGAAGATGTTATACATTATAACTTCTGGTGTCATCCTGATGCAGTGAAGTTATGCAATGCCTGTAATTTGGTATTTTTGATAGATAATACCTACAAAATAAATAAGTACAAGCTCTCGTTACTTGACTTTGTTGGTGTGACACTAACGGGGATGACATTCTCTGCTGGTTTTGCCTATTTGGAGGGAAAAGGTGTAAATAATGTGGTATGGGCTCTAGAATGGTTTCAAGGTCTTTTTCTAAAATGTGATGCCTTCCCTAGAGTTATTGTTACCGACAGAGGCCTAGCATTAATGAATGCAGTGAAAACTGTATTCTCTGAGTGTACTAACTTGTTGTGTAGGTTTCACATCAACAAGAATGTCAAGGCAAAATGTAAATCCCTAATTAGTCAAAAAATGCATGGGATTATGTCATAGATGCCTAGAGGAGTTTGGTTGATTGTCCTTTCAAGCATTAGTTCGATGATTGCCTTAAGAAGTTTGAAATTGTTTGTTCACCATGGTCAATGTTTGTTGACTATGTCAACCAAACATGAATAATTCCCCACGAAGAAAGATTTGTTAAAGCCTGGACGAATAAAGTCATGCACTTAGGAAACACAACAACAAACAGATATAAAAATTTTCATTTTTTATTAGGGTTTAGGAATTAATAGATAAAAATACTTGTATTTGTTTAATGTTTTTTGTGTATTTCTTATGCAGGATTGAATCTGCCCATTGGGCTTTAAAAAGGCTAAGCATAATAGCCTTGGAGACCTATGTAGTATTTGGGAAGCTATGAATAACATGATCACGCTGCAACACACTGAAATTAAGGCATCCTTTGAGACAAATACACATGTGGTTGGACATGTTTTTAAAGTTACCTTATACAAAAGGATACTTGGCATGGTATCAAGGTATGCTTTAAATTTGATTGCTACTGAGTTTGAGCGTGTACATTATGCTGGCTAAAACCCTTCTCGTTGTGGATATGTCATAAGAACTACTCACGGTCTTCCATGTGCATGTGAACTATCCAAATATGTTGTTGGTACCTTACCACTTGAGGCAATCTATATGTTTTGGTGGAGGCTAAGTTTTTTAGACCAAGGGTTATCTGAGCCCCAAGTGACCATAACTGAAGAGATGGAAACCATATCCAAGTGATTTGAAGAGCTTGATGTTTATGGCAAAGTTACTCTAAAGAGTAAACTCTAGGAAATTGCCTACCCTGATCTATACTTTATATGTCCTCCTCCAAAAAAGGTTAACACCAAAGGTTCTCAGAAGAAATCGATGACCAAACATCAAAGATCAACAAAGCGTGATCCGTCTTACTGAGAGTATGTTGATGCTTTACATTCTGTGCAAAATAGTAATTCTTCAGTCAAACATAATGCATCACCATCTGATCAGGCAATTCCAAGAAGGACTATGTTGATGTTGGATCAATTTCATCCGTGCATTCATGATTCCATTGAAAATATTATCGATGTCAAAGCTGACGGTAATCGTGGATATCGTGCAATTGTTGCCTTATTAGGTATGGGTGAAGATTCATGGTCATTGGTGCGTAATCATTTGCTTAAAGAACTTGTCGAATGGTTTGATGAGTATATTAACCTCCTTGGTCGCACAGACAGATTTAAGGAATTAAAGAGGTCCCTACTTGTTGATGGATTATCCATGTATGTAATTTATGTTTTCTTTTTTATTTAAAATTTAGTTTATATAAATGTAATCTGTATAATTGTTTCATGTAGGTTTTTATGGATAAGTGGATGAATATAACCAACATGGGATATGTCATTGCATCAAGGTTGATATGAACCCTCATGGCACAAGGGCTGACTTAGGATCGTCTAGGATTAAACCTTGATGGAAAATGCGGAAATTGATTAAGGAAAGGATGGAAAATAAGGTGGTTAATTTCGTGGGTCTTAATAAGGTGGTTCTTGGCATAAAATGGATGAATGGGATGGTAAAATGTAGGTTAAGTGGTGGCTGGATAGAAATATAGAAATGGCAATAACTGAAGCTACAGGGCTCCAAATGAGGTGATTCTAAAAGGAGGTGAAAGGTCTCGTTTTGAAAGTCAATTTAGGCTCAAGAATCACTTAATTTGAGTGCGTAAAATGGGAGTTATGGCCACGAGATAATTCTGGGCAGAGGTGGATTTTCTGGAATTGTGGTTTGAAAGAACAAGGGTGAAGATGAAAGGAAGGAAAGAATCACTCTTTCCAACGAGGGCAACACACAAAGGTTGTGAAAGTCCTTTGATACAGCCAGGGTGTTCTTGAATCACTCAAGAATTTAGGAGAATCACTCTCACTAAGATAAAAGAGATAAACTCTAATTTTCTGAATAAAACTCAACTTGTGTTTATTGATAAAATGGTTCAGCTTATATAGAAGCTTTACAGCAGATTTTAGTAATGACCTACTAACCTAGAATTAAAATAACTTAATGCCATTAACCTAGGGAATTAAAAAAAACTTAATGGCTGAGTGTAACTGAAATTGTGGCAACCAAAAGTCACCCCCAACAGCCAACAAGTCAGCCACCATTTGGTCTCCCAAAAGGCTGATGCCTAGGTTGCCAATTGGGCCCTTATTACAACTTGAACTAAACCTAACTAAAGCCCTTTTAATTGATTAACCCAAAACATATTTTTGGTCAGCCAACTTTACAAGGATTGGGCCATTATTTAGACAAACTAAACACTCTAAAAATTGAGACAAAGTGGTGTCATTTAGTCCTCCTCCATTTGGGCCATGATACAACTCACAACCTTGGACTTTTCTCCTTAAAACTTGGGCTTGTATTCAAATAGTATGGACAGCACTTGTTGAAGAGCTTCCTTGGCTTTCCTTGCTCTAGCCCTTGTCATAGGTCCTCCAAGTCCTTCAAGTGGATCCTTGCCCTTGCTCTTGGTCATGTCCTCATCAAAGGTATAATGTTATTCTTGTATCTCCGTTTCTGCAACAAAGCATGATGTTTTTCCTCTTAGAAGTCAACCACCAATAGATTCTTCTATGCATCGCATAATATGTATTGGTCACATGTTTGACAATCATTTTGTTCAGATAGATTCATCATAATCCTGTTTTTTAATTAATAAAATTAATTGTGTTATAATAACTTGAAATTGTTTGTCTGTGTAATAGGTTTATTTAAGAGACTGTTGTCCCTTACCGCCTCTAGCTTTGTTATGGTCTAGGAATTGTCATCCTCAGGCAAAGCAGTGACCAACTCCATATATTAGTAAAATGCAGCAGTACATAAATTTGATGATGTTGAAAACAAACTATGTTGATTTAAGTGAAGAGTGAACATTTAGGTACCTATGTCATTGTCATGTACTATAATAATATACAACTATTTCATTCGAAATTCAAATAATTATGTATTATACCTTACGTGGTTTAGGGTTACTATGATACATAGGGTTTATTATTACATGCATTGTTAAAGTTAATTGTGACATGAAAACCAAGATTTAGTATAACATAAAAAAGTAAGGGTTTTGCTTACTAGGGTTTAGTGTTACGCTTTAGGGTTAATTCGAAAGTTATTAAAAAAATTTAACGTGTGGAAAATAAGGTTTATGGTTTAATTCACGTGTGTTGATATAAGCGGTTCGATAGTAATATAAAAAAATATTTCAAATAAAATTGCTAAAATAAAAATGGTCAAATAAAATAAAATGATAAACATTGTATACACATTTCCTAAAAAATTATAAATGTCTTCGTGCGTCCTCCATATGTCACCTTCGTCGCGACCGCACATATACTTTGTGATCCATAGTGACACCTCTAGCGATCCTTAGGCAGTCTTGCATGACATCGTATGTTTTTGTGCCTTCAGTCACTATCCTTAGGTTAAACAAGTGCTTTAACCTTTCAGCTATTGCTTGGCAAGCCTCCTATGACATTCACAACAATTGATAAGGTATAACCATATTGCATGTTTAAATAAAATGAAATAAAGAGTAAGATGAATATATATGTTACCACTACATGTCTAGGCTGCTCCACATCAGAAGGTGCATGCGTAGGTGCTTCCTCCACCGGGTACTAAGGCATATGTAGTTCAACATATATGTCATCTTACACAACAAGTGGATGTCTGACTGGATCCCTAGGCTGTGTTAGCCTCATGAATGGATGCAAAATCATGTAGAACCAGTCCATGTAGTCTGGTGCACATTGTCCAGCCACAACACAAATCTGGCCCATCGGTCCAAGGTAGTCAGAGAAATGCATCCATTTGTCGTCAATATCCTCCAAGCATAATCTTGAACCCGGAGAGTGTGGAGGAATCATTTGAACATACCCAAACTGCCGCACAACCCTCTCTGGTCGGTGTATGACAACAACGGGACCTCATCAAATATGTCCAGAAAAACAAGAAATCGGCTTGAAGTCTCTAACTGCACGATGGTAACCATAAGACAACCAACAAACATCATCAAACGTCAGGCAATCTAAATGCTTCTGATACGTCAATGCTGGTAATGACTTTGTAGAGGCCCAGTGGCAGGCACGTGGTGACCTTTCATCACAGTCTTCAGCAATAAAAGCCTCAGTAAGAGATGGAAAATGCTCATAAATCCAACACTACACATATTTTCAAAACAAAAGAAAATATCAAATCAATACATAAGAAAAATAATAAATAAATAAATCAAATTCAATTACAATTACTTGTAATTGTTGGATCAAGTGGCCTCAGAATAATTAAGAAGGAGGGAGTTGAATTAATTATTAATGTGCCTTGACTAATTAAAAAACTTATCCTTCTTAATGTTACTAGATTTAATTAGGCTTTTACTACTAAGTTAAGAAAGTAAAGAACAGAAATAGAAACTTAACAAAAAGTAAAATCGATAAGTAAAAGTACATAGCGGAAATTAAAGAGTGTAGGGAAGAAGAAGACAAACACAAGAATTTTATACTGGTTCGGCAACAACCCGTGCCTACATCTAGTCCCCAAGAAACCTGCGATTCTTGAGATTTCTTTCAACCTTGTAAAATCCTTTACAAGCCAAAGATCCACAAGGGATGTACCCTCCCTTGTTCTCTTTGAAAACCCAAGTGGATGTACCCTCCACTTGAGCTGATCCACAAGAGATGTACCATCTCTTGTTCTCAGTATAACAATTCTCAAGTAGATGTACCCTCTACTTGTACCACAAAGGATGTACCCTCCAATGTGTTGGGACAAAGAATTCTAAGGCGGTTAGTCCTTTGAATCTTTGTAAGGGGAAACAAAAGATATCTCAGGCGGTTAGTCCTTTGAAATCTTTTGCTTTAGGGGAAGGGAAGAATCAAAAGAATTCTCAGGCGAGGTCCTTTGAATTCTCTTGGAAAGGGAGAAGAGAGACACAAAAGAATTCAAGCGGTTAGTTCTTCGTTCTTTTGGCAAAGGAAGAAGAGAATGAAAAAGATGAATAGCACAAGTTTTTTATAAAAAAACTTTTCTTGGAGAAGAAAGTGTTGAACAAAAACTTTTAGAAAGATGAAGAGAAATGAATCAAAAAATTTTGTAGAAAGAATTGAAAGATATTGAATGTTGTTGAGAGAAGATTGAAAGATAGATTTCTTGATTGTTAATCTATTTGAAATTCATGCCATGGTCACATATTTATAATCTCTTGATGATTCAAGTCAAAGCTTGTGACTCTTGGCAATTTCTTTAACAAAACCAGTTACTTAAAAGGTTGTGACTTTTGAAGAAATCTTCAGAAACAAGTCACTTGAAGAATTGTGACTTTTGGAAATGTATTTTTCAAAATCAGTCACTGGTAATCGATTACCATTAAGGTGTAATCGATTACACATCAACAGATGTGACTCTTCATTTTGAATTTTGAAAATTAAAACGTTTAGAAGCTCTCGTAATCGATTACAAGTATTGTGTAATCGATTACACAAGTTTAAAATGATTTAAAACTGTTGAAATTTGAAATCTAATGTTTTAAAACACTGGTAATCGATTACTACCTTCTGGTAATCGATTACCAGAGAGTAAAACTCTTCGGTAATGATTTTGTGAAAATTTCTTGTGCTACTCAATGTTTTGAAAAACTTTTTAATACTTATCTTGATTGAGTCTTCTCTTGATTCTTGAATCTTGAGTCTTGAATCTTGATTCTTGAATCTTGAATCTTGATTCTTGAAACTTGATTCTTGAATCTTTGGATTTTGCTTGACTCTTGATTCTTTGGCATCATCAAAATAACCTTGGAAGATATTGCTTCCACAATCTCCCCCATTTTTATGATGACAATCCTGAAATCAAGAGAATGCATACAATTTTTGTTCTATTGTTCACTCATCCCTTTCTCCCCCTTTCTTTTTGAATTTGTACTTAATTTTAAAGTTTTTGAAAATATAACATCTTGATTTCTTAAAATACCCATTTTTCTCTCCCCCTTTGACAACATCAAAAAGGCCAAAGTGCATAAAACATACATAATTTTAAAAACATACACAAAGCATATTTTGTAAAATAAACATACAAGATTTTAAACCATTCATGAAGCAAGACATAAACCAAATTATAATGCAAATCACATAGTCATATATCACAATCCATAAATATTCAATCATACTAAGCAAATATTAAAAATACTAAGTGTTCAAATGTCATAAGCATATAACCAAATACAAGGCTTAAAAACAAAATATAATTATAATCTAAATCTATTATCAGAGAATAAAAAATTAATTCTAAGTAACAAAAATTAGTTAAGAACACATATATGGTAATTCATTACTTATCTCAATTATTTTAGCATATCGATATAATTTTGACAAAAATCCAATCATGTCAAATCATACATAAATGGATAAACATACAATAAATGTATTCATACAAAAGAGAAAAACTTATAAAAATCAAACAAGATGATAAATCATCCACAAATCATAATAAAAACATATGTATCAAATAAGTTATAAGTCATCAAAAGTAACCAAGTAAAACCATAACACATAAAGCAACTAACAAGTTTTAAACTTTTAGAAAATAAAGTACTAATAAAGTTTCAAAACATAATTCACTAAGTACCAAATAAGTAAACAAGATAATCAAATTTAAACACATAACAAAAAGACATTAAAACAAACTATTTTGCACCCATAAAAAATACATATTCATTATCTTAATCAACATAACCTTTAAATATAATAAAAAATCATAATAACTCTTAAACACAATCAATCATCAAACATTTCAAATTAAATTAATTAAATTATCAATCAACTAATTATGCACAATAATTTTTATTCCAATTTTTTTTAATTTCTTTTCCAATTTTTTTTTAATTTCAATTTCAAATTTTAAATTTCAAATTTTAAATTTTAAATTTCAAATTCCAACTTCCAACTTTCAATAACTTCCACTTCCAACTTTCAACTTCCATTTTCAACTTCCAACTTCCATTTTCAACTTTCAAACTTCCACTTCCAACTTCCAACTTTCATTTTCAACTTTCAACTTCCAATAACTTCCAAATTTTAATTTTCAAACTTCCAATAACTTGCAAATTTTAATTTTCAAACTTTCAACTAGTTGGACACAATTACCAAAGACAAAAAAATCAATCATGCATATTAAAATTCTTTAAACTAAATATAGTTAATTAATCATAATAAATTTTAACATAATCAAATAATTTTGGACTTATCTTCAATTTATAGAACTAAGTCTGTTCTACTGTAATCGATTACACATAGTGGTATCGATTACCAGAGAATTAAACACTAAATTTTAAGTATCAAATAAAAATCATCAACACATATCATGGTAATTATTTACTTAATTCAATTATTCTAACATGTCAAAACATTTTTTTTTATTTTTTAACAGAATCTAATCATCTTATAAACAAAACATAAGCAATTCAAGCATTAATGAATTCAAACAAAACTCATTTAATCATACATATTCAAAATTAAAATTAAATATGGTTAATTAAACATTGTAAACACAATCAAACAATTTCAACAATTATTTTCTATTAGCGCAAAAATAACTTAACTGAAAATATTAATCATACCTTAATTCATAGAGATGACTTAGATTTTACCTCTTTTGAGATTTTACTGATATTGTTGTCGCCGTATGTAACATGTCCACTTTTCTTGGGAGAAATGATTGTAAATTTGGATACATCTCTCGTTATATGCTTGAAACATTCACTGTCGATGTACCACTTCTTCCTTACAGATTCTTCCTCGTTGTTTTCATGAGATTTTGTCATGAGACATAAGTTGACTTGATCTTTATCATGATCTTGAAATGATTTCAGATTTGACCTATACCTGGAATTTCTTTTGACAAACAGAGAATTTAAAGAGGCCATTTATCTTGAAGTTGCTAAACTTTCTACAAGAAACCTGCTCTGATACCACTTGTTGGATCAAGTAGCCTCGGAATAATTAAGAAGGGGAGGGAGTTAAATTAATTATTAATGTGATACATCCAGCAAGTTGTCTGCCACTACTCTTAGAAGCATCATTCAAATTATCGTACATATGCAATAGGGGGGAAACTCCCCATGCGTAGCTTCCACTCTGACTAAGATCTTAAAAGGCATCCAAGAACACCATATGCATGTGTGTTGCACTCTTGTTAGAAAAAAGAGTGCAACCTAGAAAATGCAGCAGATTAGCTTGAGCTGCTACAGTCTAGTGTTCGACATCACATTTGCTACAATAATTGTTTCGTAGTCATGATAGTCGTACATATGCCCTATAACACTATATTGTTTCAACTCTGGCTTCATCTCCACTGACTTCAAGTAATTCCACTAACATCAACACCGCTTCGTCGACATGAAGAGTCTTGAAGCTGTGGAAGGTGTTTGTGATGGGCACATGAAGCAAAGAGGCCACATCATCGAGGGTGACGGTGACCTCTCCTACTGGAAGATGGAAACTGTTAGTTTCCTTATGCCACCTCTCCGGAAAAGCCAATATAAGTCCCCGATCATCAGTGTCCAATGAACATGCGATCAGAGGACTTAATCTTGTAGCATCAACTAACCCTTCAATCTCAGCAGCAGACCTCCCATATTTTTGAAGTTTCCTTCCATGGGAGGATAACTTCAATTCAGGACATTCCTAAAAAAAATTAAATAATTTTAACAATAATAACAAATACTTATTGAAATATAATTTATTTAAAACTATAAATACCTCTCCATTCTAAACAATGACTGCAACATGATCAACATAGGCAGTCAGAACTGATGTGTTACGCGGTCTGCCTAGAAAACCCTAGGCATCAACAATTGCTTCTTAAGGTTGTTGGAAGACCTCTTTAGCTGCGCCATCCACATGATGAACATCCTCAGCAACAGTGGCGACTTCTCGTTATCTGTGTGCGGATGCTATGGGCCTTCGACTCTGGGGAGCTTAATCTGAATCAGGATTATCTTCTCTCCCTAGGGCTTTTCCTATAACTCTGTCTAAAGCACGACTTGAACCTCTGGTTCTAACCATAATCTATAAATTTGAACATACATACAAATTTATGTCAAAATTCAAACAATAATTCAATCAACTACTATACAATCATTCATAAATAAAGAATTATTTATTTATATATATATATATATATATATATATATATATTCAAATTTTATTTTTAATTAATTTTATGTAATGAATTAACTTCTTTATTAAAAAGCAACTTACAAAAAACACTATAATTAACTAATTACATAAATAACTAATGTATAATAATTATAAATATATTTATAATAAAAAATAAAACAATAAATTTTTCAAAAAAAATGAAAATAATCTATTTTTTTATTAAAATATATTAACTATTTAAAACAACATTTTGAATACTATATTTATAATTAAAAAAATACAATAACTATTTAAAAACATAATTCAAAATAATATATTTTAATTAAAACAACAATAACTATTTGAAAACATAATTCAAAATAATCTATTTTTGATTAAAAAATTAATTTTTCAAAACAAAATTTAAAGTAATATATTTATAATTAATAAACAACAACTATATCGAAACAAAAATCATAATAATATATTTATAATTAAAATAAACAATAGCTATTTAAAAATAAAAATAAAATTAATATATTTAAAATTAAAAAATAACTATTTAAAAACATAATACAAAATAATATATTTTTATTTAAAAAAGAAAAAATAGCTATTTAAAAACAAAAACAAAATTAATATAGTTACAATGAAAAAAGTAACAATTTAAAAACATAATTAAAAATAAAGTATTTTTATTTTAAAAAGAAACAATAAATATTTAAAAACAAAATTAAAATTAATATATTTACAATTAAAAAAACAATTACTATTTAAAAACATGATTCAAAATAATCTATTTTTATTTTAAAAAAATAAACAATAACTATTTACAAACAAAAAGTAAACTAATATATTTATATTTTAAAAAAATAACTATTTAAAAACAAAAATCAAAGTAATACTTTTTATAAATAAAAAACATTTACTATTTCAAAAAATAAATTAATTAGTAATTAAAAAAACATATGAATTAAGTAATTTATATGTTTTATACGGATTCTAAAGAAGATAAAACAACCATTAAATAGAAGAAGAAGCCTTACCTCGACGGCGGAAACGACACGATGGTGGTGGCGACGTCCTTAAAGTCGACAATGGAAGCAACGAACGACGGTGGCACAACACAAACTAAAGAAGACGATGGAGGGAGGCAAAGGAAGAAGATCATGTGCAGCGCATACAAACAAAGAAGAGGAGGGAAGGTTTTTAACATTCAAGTGAAGGACATTTTTGTCACTTCACTTAAATTGCTGTGTGCACAAACAATATTACTGGGTGCACCTAACAACGGCTGAAATACAAATAAGAGAATGCAAAATTTAGGGTATTGCTATGTACACCTAGTGAAATCCCAACAATTTCATGATTTTTCTATTTTGCCCTTTCGTAAAAGGGATACGGATTCATATGAGGCTTACGGATTAGTTGATCCATATGAGCCTAATCCGTAAGCCTTACAGATTGGACTCATATGGATCAGTTGATCCGTAAGTGTTTTTCAATTTTTTATTTTTTTTCATACAAATCAGCCGCAAGTGTTTTATTAAAATTTTTTTCAGGTTATTAGCACAAGACTTTAACCAACTGAGCTAATAGGTCAATTATATTATAAAATAAATAATGTTGTTATATATAACAGTAAAATTTCTAATGTATATTTAATGCACATGTAAAATTAAATAATAAATTTTATGATAATTAATTTTGATATAACTCATACTAATTATTTAATCTGTATATTTTTTATAAATAAAATAATATTTAATATTAAAAAAAAATTAATTTATTAATAAATTAAAAAAACATTTTTGAATTTTTTTTAAAAAAACACTTATGAATTACGTAA
Source organism: Glycine max (assembly GCF_000004515.6). Taxonomy (NCBI): domain Eukaryota; kingdom Viridiplantae; phylum Streptophyta; class Magnoliopsida; order Fabales; family Fabaceae; genus Glycine; species Glycine max. The sequence goes on along the minus strand of NC_038245.2, from coordinate 18,770,985 downwards.
TCCGTATGACTCATACGGATTACGTAATCTGTTCATAATCCATATGAATTAATCCGTATGACTCATACGGATCACATAATTTGTGTGAGGTAGATGGATTATGTAATCCTTAAAAATAAAAAAACACTTAAGGGCAGTTTCGGAAATTTTGTTTAATGCTGGGTGCACAAGCAATATGTCTGGTGCACCTAGCAAAGCCCCAAAATTTAAATGCCTAAAATGAAAACCACCAAGGGCCCGGGGTCCAAAGACACACAAACCAATAACATGGGCCGGGCCTAACCATTAGGGTTTTTTCCATTGCTATAAATACCCAAATGTCATAGCGAAAGAACATAGGGTTTTTGTCGTTGCGACTAAGAGTTGCTGCTTCTTCCGCCACTCAGCACTTCGCTCCCTCTGTGCTTCACCAAGTTCGTTCTCTTCCATTTTCTTCTGCTTCTGTTCTTCTCTTTCTCTCTCTTCCCTTCGCTAACTCGTTCTCTATATTCAATTGCTTGTTCAGCCATGGCCGAAATCGAAGCTACCGTTCCAGATCCCTCTCAAATCGACGTCAAACTTTTCAACCGCTGGAGCTTCGACGACGTTGAGGCACTTCTTCACTTTTCCCCCTTTTTATTCACTCTCTGTATCGACGCTTCTTTAAACTATAGCAAATTTGATTAATTATTAAGTTTGTCTTAGTTATTAATCTAGTTATATCGTGAAATTACCGGATTTTGTTTACGATAACTGTGTTCTGATTGTTATTAGGTTAATGACGTTGCTCTGGTTGATTAGGTTAACTAAAAATGTATTTTTTGTGGTATTTAGTTTGAGTTACTTTTTTGCATGTTCTGATTGGGATTAGGTTAATGATATGTCCCTTGCTGATTACGTTGGGGCGTGGTTGATTAGTTTAACTAAAATGTTTTCTTTTGTTGTATTTAGTTTGATTTTTTTTTGTGATATTAGGTTACTGATATGTCTCTGGCTGATTACATTGGAGTGTCCCCGTCAAAGCATGCTACATATGTTCCTCACACTGCTGGTAGGTACTCAGTGAAGAGGTTCAGGAAGGCGCAGTGCCCCATTGTTGAGAGACTCACCAACTCTCTCATGATGCACGGAAGGAACAATGGAAAGAAGCTCATGGCTGTCAGGATTATCAAGCATGCAATGGAAATTATTCACTTGCTCACTGACCTGAACCCAATTCAGGTCATTGTTGATGCCGTCATCAATAGGTATGATATGGTACTGAGAATCGTTTTTCTTTGTGTTGATGGCTTTGCTTTAGGTTTTAATTGCAGATGTGTTGTTTGCTGATGGTACCATCAGTAGTAGATTGGTTTCATGTTATCGTTTGCCTTTTTTGTAGATTTGTATTGTTGGTTTCCAACAATGAAATTTTAAGTTTATGATTTTGAACAAATGACTTTGGTCTCATAGATTTGAATTGGTTTTGATTTTAAAATATATGTTGACAGATAAAATATGTCATGATTTGGAGAATGGAATGATGATTATTATTTCCCTATTGGTTTGATTGCCTTCATGATGGCATTTTGTATTAGCTCTATCTGACCATTCTCCTTATTTGCTTGTTTGTTTTTGTTTTGTTATTTCTATTTGAATATGGTAGACCATATTTTTGCTTTTGGGAAGAAAATTGTTCAGCATAGGTTGTTGTTAGAGCATGTGTTGTTTTTTCTTTCCGTTACCTAAAGTGGGTGAACTCTGTACTCTAAGTAAGGAAATCCAAAATTGATGATCTACTCTTGCTTTAGGGCTTTGACAAATGACAGCCAGAGTTGGAGAATGACATGATGATTAATCATTTCCCTATTGGTTTGATTGCCTGGATGATGGCACTTATGTATTAGCTCTATCTGATCATTCTCCTTGATAAATTGAAATATAATCATGGGTATTTATTTTCATGAAGTCAATAACATGTCATTTAGAATTATTGCACATTACCAAAATGAAACATCTAAAGAACTGTATCTAAGTTTTTGTCTAATGAAAACCAGTTCTTGTTTGGTTATTGATTGGATGATATAGTAACTATGGCCATGTTTTGGTATTTTTACTTGTTTTAATAGGTTATTGCTTTACAACTTTTTTTTGGGTTAAACCTTATTTCTATGTTATAGCTACTGTGGTTTAGGGATTATTGTTCAAATAATCAATGTTAGTTGGAGATGGAGAATGACATGATGATTCAATGTTTCCCTATTGGTTTGATTGCCTGAATGATGGCACTTATGTATTAGCTCTATCTGATCATTCTCCTAATTCCTAAGTATGTTGATATAAGATATATTGTTGTTTTATTCTATCAGATCTTGGTTTATGACTTGTATACATCACATATCAGGAAACTTGTTTGTAATGTGCATTTAAAATGGCCTTGATACTGTTGTGATTCAGTTGTAACATGTTGCTTTTAAATTTCAGTGTTTTATTTGACTTAATTGAATATGTTTTTTATTTATTCAGTGGTCCCCGTGAAGATGCAACTAGAATTGGTTCTGCTGGAGTGGTGAGGAGACAGGCCGTTGATATCTCACCCCTTAGACGTGTTAATCAGGCCATCTATCTTCTAACAACAGGTGCTCGGGAAGCTGCTTTCAGAAACATCAAGACAATTGCTGAATGCTTGGCTGATGAACTTATTAATGCAGCTAAAGGTTCATCCAACAGGTATACTTTTTAACATTCCTATTCATGGTGTGTACATTTTCTGATGTAATTTTGATTTTTTTTTTGTTGGTTTTGCTGAATGACATTACTGTATTTCAGTTATGCTATCAAGAAAAAGGATGAAATTGAGAGAGTTGCCAAGGCTAATCGTTAAACCAACAAAGGATACAGTATTGGTGACCAGAAAGATTTTGTTTCGACCTTTGAACTTCATTTTCAAATATTGTGTACTAGTTTTGATGGCTTTAGCTATTTTTTAGTTCGCACAAGGATTTACATGAACGATTTTGTTTCCTGGACGAAAATTTATATTTAAAGACTTGGAGTTTAGTAAGAGCCTGCTTTATAAATTGTTGTGACGATTTAAATGGCTAATGGTGTCGCTTCTTTGTTTTTGCCTGGAGTTCGTCTGTGATAATTGCTCTAAAGCCCAAATCTAATGTTTAATTAGTGTTGTCATAATCTAATCATAACAGTGGAATCGAATTATCTGTGCCGAGGTTTGTCTAGAGCTCTTACCCAGTAGCAGGTTTTTTTATGTCTATTTACAAGTTTATTTCAAAAAGATTTCTTAATGTTAATAATTTTGTTATTATACTATAATTTTTGTTTGCTGAGAATCTCTATTTAAGTTTTTAGTGTGAAAATAAAGTTGAAAACAAGTTATAAAGAACACATTTAGAACTTATTCTTTTTGATAAACACAACACATTTAGAACTAAATCTTTTGTGTTCAATATAGAAAATTAAATTATTTTAAGCACAACATATTTAGAACATAATCTCTTTGATAAACACGACACATCTTGAACTAAATCTTTTGTGTTCAATAAAGAAAATTAAATTATTTTAAAAACAATTTTTTTACGGTGTGTTTGGATGGAGAAATTTTAAATTTTAAGAATTTCAAATATTTTAAATGAAATTTTTTTATTTTTATAATTTTGTGTTTGAATAAAAAAAGTTAAAATTATGAGGGCGAAAAAAAAAAGAAAAGATATGATTGTTCTGTTAGTTTCATGCGTGTTCTTCTATGCACTGTTTCATCCAAACAATGAATCTTAAATTACATTCTCTGATAAACTACTTTCTTGAGTTAAAATTCTCTATCTAAACATACTCTTATTAAAATGTTTGTAGAGTAGAATACATTAAGCAACTCTTTAGTTTTTCCGATCAATATTTAAGACTAATATAAGCTAAAAAATGAATTATCAGCATGTAACATAACTGATTGGAAGATCAAGCAAAAGAAAATAAATGTTAGTTTGTTTGCGGCAAACCAAAAGTATTTAATCTGTTTTATAAAAAATGTATAAATAATGATTAAGATAACAAAGTATCACCAGATTGTATGTTATTTTTTATTATTATTTTCTAACATGATTTTATCTCGTTTCAAACATGTATAACTTATTTAATGAGAATAAAAGAACTAATATAATTAAAATATATAATATATTTTATAAAATATTATGGTCTAGTTAACTTTGATGTATTTATTTTTAATGAGATTATTGTTATTAGATATGTTATTAGTATATTAATATTGAAGATGATAATAAAAAAAATATAAAACAAAGAAAATCTTATTTTGTTAAAATTTCAAATTAGTATTATTTCCTAATATTATCTTTGCTCTGCCTTCTTGGCGATGATAATAAATAAGTATAGAAGAAAAAAAATCAATATTAATAACAATAATAGTTATCACAGATATTTATATAGTATAATTGTAACTATGTATAACTTATTTAAGAAATAAAACTAAAGCAATAAAATTGATATAAGATGATAATTGATACTTTTTTTACGTGCAGTTATTTATTATAAAAATTGATTTAAGAAATAAAACTAAAAAAAAATAAAATAGGTTAATTTATTTTATTAAGAATATATTGAATAACATAATATATTTATAATTAATTTAAATATAATGTTTATTTTCAATTATCATTTTTTAAAATACAATTACACATTGTTTAATAAATTTTTCATAGATCAAGTTATATATATGATAAAAAAAGAATTATATTTTAATTTAAATATCTTGATGCCAATAAATTTAAATTATTTTTTTTCACATATGATGTCGACTCTACTATGTAGATATTAAATAGCATAATCTTTGTTTGTAAAATTACAATAACAACACTTTTATAATACAAGTTTTACGTAATAAAATTTAATTTTTATTATCTATTCTTGGAAGGTCTGCATGAGTTTAGAAGGTCTTAACATAATTGAAAATGTAATCCCAACACATACCATCTTGCAGTTACAGAATTTAAATCCCTTTGAAACACTATAGGAAGTGTTTGTATTAAAACACATTTACCCTACCGTTATGCTTTATGCTTCCTCTCTCAATGCCTGCTACCTTTTCATTTTTTCTCAAACACGGCTCCAAATCTTAGCTTTCCTATCAATTATAAAGTTAGCTAATATTACAATTCCATAGTGTAAATCAACATTAGAATTTTTAGTAAGAGTTTTTAAATATGGAATACAAAGGGAAATAAATCCATAAATTAGTAAATAAAAAACAATGTTATTATAAAATTAATGTTTTCAATATTTTAAATTAATCAAATTAATAATAATAAAAACTTCAAATAATAATGACTGTAACAGTATTGATAATAATTAAAGACACAAACAACAACATGAAATATATTATTCCATGAAGAGTGTGACATTTAAGTGAAGATACACGAAAAGTAGTTAATATTTTCACTTTATATAAATAATTAAAGTGATATATTAAAAATATATTAATTGTTAACGCTTTTAAATAGTAATTTATAAATAATCACACATTGAATATATATGAAGTACAAAAAAATCGCTGGCTTTTAAATAATCAATCAGTTTATACTTTGAAAAAGAGTTAACATCTTTACTTTACATAATTAAAGTACTAACTAAAAATAAAAATAAAAAGATAAAAATTGGAGTTTTTTAATATTTTTTTAAGCTTAGGCCTAAATTATTTATATTGGGCTCATGCCAAATCTCCTTTTTTTTATAACTTATTTATGGTCAACCCATAGATTCTTTTTTTAATTCTTTCTACTTTTTCTATCTTTTTTTTACTCGACTTAAAAATTTCTCTTGTTAACTAATTTGAATTAAAAACTATTTTCTTCCTCTCATTTCTAGTATTTTCTTCTTTTCAATTTTTGTGTTGTCTAAGTCCAAATTTATGTTTCCTTCTATTTTGTTTTTGGTTTGCGGTTAATTTTTCATCTGAAAACATGTTTGCTTTTTTCTAATTTGGTTTAAGCCATACACATTTCTTGTGTAGACTATAAATAACTTTTTTGAGTCGCAATTCTGCTTAAGTTAGATAAGATTATTAAATTGATAATTTTTTTTCTTTGAATATTTAACAGAATTGTAGTGGACAACCCATTAATTTTAAGCCTCTAGTCGAATCTAAAATAGTCCTACGTCGCACATAACTAATGATTGAGAAAAAAAAAAGAAACATATATAAAATTTATAAGTTCATTAGAGTTAAAAAGTATGAGACCTAAAAGAATAGAAAGTTTTCCTATATTACAACCCTGTGATTGTGAAACGGTAGTTCATGACATCTTTAAACTGCTAGCTCTTTCGAGTTCTGTACCAGAGGGTGCTGGAGTAACTATTACATTGGAAGAACTCTGATGTCACAACTTTTAGGCAAAACCTGACAACAATGGATATAGCATGTGTTTCCTCTAAGAAATCCTCATCAACAACCATTAACAGATCAACAATTTTTGTCACCAGCTCAAGTAAGACTTTTCCAAAGCAATAAAGGCCATAGCCACAAATTGATGTTGATGAACTTGTTCGATAGTAAACAAAATTTATGTCATAATAATAGATTGAAAAAAATATTTCTAACTATTTCAACACTATTTCTCTGCATTCATATGCACCTCAAGATAGAAAAAAGGAAAACACAATTAACATAAGCACATAAAATAAACCACAACATCAATCACCTAATATAAATGATTCATGAAAGTACTCAAATATACACACTTGCACTTTTGAAAGACAGGCACAAACCAACCAAAGTTCTATGAGCTTTTTGTGTGAATGAACAGTAGAACTTCTCAAGCCAACATGAATCAGTACATGTTCAATCACCCCACATATATCTTGACCACTTAACTACTTCAAAATGAATATCTTGCATAATAGTGAAGTTTAAATTTTTTTTTTTTGCATATTTCCTATCTTCATATGTCAGAATCATTTTCACAATTTATAGAAAAGTAGGAGACAATTCTATGTAGACCTACCTGACTCCAATGCCTCCCAGGAAAGAGAATAAAGGGACTAACAATAATGTGATGAGCACCTTGTTCAAAGCAAGATTCAAAAAAATCTCTTATTGATGGTTCTGCTAATTCCTGTAAATGTAAAATACAATTATGAAGAATCATGTGTTACTACAACTATTATTTCTGTCAGTCAAATCTAGATTCCAAGTCAGACTGAGAAATAAAGAGTAAGCAGCTAAACTATATTTCCTCTTATCGACAAATCATGCATTATTATGCATGCCAAACAACCCAAGGAAAATGCTAAGAATATTAATACCTGTGCATTTGCACGTGCGTCCTTTATATTTACACATGTGCACATTCTATATTATCATCATCCGTGTAGTACTTTTAAGAATTTAATTGAATTAATTGATAATAATATATGTAGTGCCTTTAACTCAATTCAATTGTCTTTTAAGTTAGATGTGGAATCATATTTTTTATTTAGAAAGAAGATATTATATACTAAGGAAGTTCACGATAAGAATAAGAGAATTGTTGAAAACTCATCCAAACCTAAAATATTATATGCTAAGGTAGTAAAAGATAAGAATAAGAGGGTTGCTAATAATTGATCTAAATCGAAGACATTATACCATAACTTATATAACTTATAATCATTATGTGTATGTCATTGTAAGTCAGCCATGCTAGCATTTTAGAAAAACCATTTTAACAATGGCAAACCAAAAGAGATACAAGGATAATAAACACAAAATGTTATACTAAGTGAAACTATTGTTGTAAACAGAACATTACACCCAAACCCAATAACTCTTAGTTAACTTTTGTCACTCCAACCACCTTTCCCATTACAACATCAAAGGTAAAGATAATTTTGTCTCCCTTCTGTAGTTTGTTATATTTGTAGTAACACTTCCAACCTTTTCCAATCTTTATCGTGTTCTTGTGAAGTTGATGAATCAGACCTTTGCATTCAGTAATAACTCCACCCAAGAACTTAACAATGACTAAATTAGCTTTAGCTTGGCTTAAGAGATTTGCAACATGGAAGGGTAAGTTCTGGCACAAATGAAATATAATTGACTTCCAAATTAAAAGTGAAAATAATATAAGTGAAAGATAAAAAAAAAATTAACCATATGAATTGGCTTCCTATTGATTTGTACTTGGTCAAGGTTGCTTCCAATAAGATCTCTTCTTAGTTGGTTGCATCATGTGACTGAGGTTTGGGAAATTGATCACATTCTCCACCCTTTTGAAGTTGAAGTCGTTAATTTTTTAAAACAATAATTAGGAACAATGAGTGAAAAGATATACAACAAAATAAAGATTTAACCTCAACCGTTGTTCTATTATGAAAATGTAACCCTAACAATTAATCATTGATAGTCTCGTGTTTTGATTTCCTAACATGCAAATTCAATTACCTGATTGAGTAAATCATTGAATTGATCAGATTCATAAAATCTTATGAGTAATTCTTTTAGTGGTAGGTCAAGATGAAAACTAAAATTAAATTTAATTAAATGAAATAGAACTGGAAGTTGCAATAGATGTTTAAAACAACTTACATTTAGAGAAAAGTGTGAAATTGATGAATTGGACAAAACATCTCCAAAATCATCCATCACATTCCTGAAAGTAGAACTTGAGAATTGAAATAAGACTTAAGTCAAAGTAGAATGTACACCTCAACATTAGTTTGAAATACTAAAAGTCAGAAGTCATAACATAAAGTGTTTTTCATGTGTGATATAATTAGAATTTTACCAATTAAAGATTATAGAACACTTCTTTGAAGACTACATTTGTCGTAGTATTCAATGGTCTTCCTTCCTTATCATATATCAAGATCTTTAATCATTCCAGTGATTGACCCTGAGATTTGTTTATTGTCATGGCTTATGATAGCAGGATAGAAAACTACTTCCTAATTAGTTTAAAAGGCCATGGTGACTGTGATGGAGATATACACATTCTAGGAATATATATCAGATTTCCATTTTTGTTTCCATCAATGATTTTTGCTTGGATGACATAGTTTGCTAATCTTGTCACAATTAGTCTTGTGCCATTACACAAACCTTAATATTGATCTATATTTCTTAAAAGCATGATTGGACTTCCTACTTTAAGTTTAATTTTATGATTAGGAAGTCTAGATGTCCTAATAGAGTTTAGAAATTCAGGAGTAAATGCTTCCCATGCTTGGTTGTTTACTGCATCTAATTTGTCTACCATATCTACGCTTAAATATTTTTTTTCACCTCCTACATTTATTAGAAAAATGGACAGATTAACGTAGAATGTTTTGTTTGTAGCACTTATTTCTAATTGAATTGTGCATAAACTATAATAAATTAGTACTTGACACTAATGATAGAACAAAATCATTTATCTCATCAACAATATCAATTGTAGAAGCCAAAATAGCTCTACATTGCAAATACTCCTTATTATTGTATTGGTCAATTAGATTTAGGTAGGTGTTGCTGACAAGAAGAGTATACCAGTGTATAAACACCCAACAATTTTGAATACAACATTCATGAAAAGAATATTACTATAGCAATCAATCAGAAAAGCAAAGAAATAGTTACATTGGTAACAAAAACAAAGTATATAAACAAAAATATTACCTCTCGTTGCATGACTTCTTCCTAAAGAAGCAGCCACACTTGTACTTCAAAATGATATGGAGACATGCCTAACATCAAAAGAATAATTCCAAAAATAAAGTCACAGATATGGAAATTTACCAAGAAATGATGCAACAGTTTGCCACAAAAGTAAGCTAGAGCATCATCATGGATTTTACCAGGGTTCTGGGCTATGACAGCCAAAAGAGCAAACTACTAGGTCATATTTGTACCAGTTTTATACTCACACAGCACAAGCTTGATGAATTCTTGTTCATGAACGCATCCAAGATAAGATATAAATTAAAAAAAAACATCAACTTGCTATCACCATGTATACTATATCTTAGTATGCAACAAAGATGTATATACCAAGAGCAACATTCTTCAAAGCATGTCCAAGTCCAAGTTTGAGTGATTGAAACACAACTAATTTTTCAAGAGGAATCTAATAATTTAATCAAACACATCATAAATACTTTTCATCAGCTTCAATTTCAATCAATTGAAATTAAGTTACAACGAAGTAATTGAACATAGCACTAAATAACGTAGATCAAATGCTGGGTTGCTTATGCGTTTCCGAACATTCTCAACATTACCAGGAAGGTCAAAACAGAAAAGATTAAGCAAGGCTATAGTAGGTATTAGAAAGAAGCATGCTGGAAATTGTTATGAAATGGCATCATCAATTAAATCTAACCTCACCATCAACATATGACGTAAATTTTATAACACGGGATACATTGACAAAGAATCGATATGGAGACATGCCTAACATCAAAAGAATAATTCCAAAAACAAAGTCACAAATATGGAAATTTACCAAGAAATGAGGCAGCAACTTGCTACAAAAGTTAGCAAGAACATCATCATGGATTTTACCAGGGTTCTAGGCTATGGCAGCCAAAGCAGCAAACTGTTCAGTCATATTTGTAGCAGTTTTATACTCATAAAGCACAAGCTTGGTGAATTCTTGTTCATGAAGACATCCAAGATAATATATAAATTAAAAAAAAACATGAGCTTGCTACCACCATGTATAGTATATCTTAGTATGCAACAAAGATGTATATACTAAAAACAACATTTTTCAGAGCATGTCCAAGTCCAAGTTTGAGTGATTGAAGACACATTCTTCTAGAAGCCATATCTCACAAGGAAGATATTTGAACACACATAGTTTTGTCACTTTTTAGATATTTGATGAACACATATTTTTCAGCCATATTTCATTCCTGCATTCTTCATAAGTATCATTGTTTTGAATTAACTCTCCGATCTCTCCTCCTTTTGTTTTTTCCTTTCAAAATCATGCATTGATATTAGATAGGCAGGTTGTAAAATAGCAGTGTTAACAAAAATTTAAAAATTCCTCTTTTCCTATGTTACCCATAAAAAAACCAAAGATTTGTTTGCACTATAGATTATAATGTCCATGTATACAGGCATAAGCAAAATAGAGACTCAAAAGCTAAAGAAACTAGCTCACCACATCAACTGGTTTGGTTAAATTATGGATCATCCTTCCTCATCTTCTAAGTGAGCTACATTTTGTGAAAACGTCGGAACCTTCACTTTCACAGTCTCGTTTGTCCCGTCTGGGCCAATTTTGAAAGATGCTTCATTTTGCACATCATTTATACCGTGTTATTTTTAAATTGGTATAAACAACTATCAACAACCAATGCATTTAACATAGGCACTTAAAATCAGTTAACCTAACCTTCTTGTAAAATAAAATTAGCTCAAAAATAGACTTAGGCGATCTTAGTATTGTCCACATGTTTATCACTCGAACAACAATCTTCCATGTTTCCTTTTGGTCATCTATTTCGGTTATGGAGTTCAATCTATGAAACAATGCTACACAAATACACAAACTATAGTTATTGCAAATAGAAGCACTACAAATCACACATATTATTAACAGAAGCACAACAAATGAAACAAATTGCATTAAATCCATACTAGCAGCCATTAAACTTTCAACACCAACTGCAAAAATTTAAAAATATCCAAAACATGATTGTTAAAAACTCATTAGTCTAAATGAGTCCATATATGGATAGAAACACACTTACGAAGTAGGGTGAGGTTGTTAAGGTGACAATTGTAGAAGCTTCCTGCAACATAAAATGAAAATGCAGAATAGAGCTAAGGTTACTACAAATCGAATCGCGGTAATATAGAAAAATCTCATAAACTAAAAAATAAGGCTCTTTACAATACATAAAATGACATTAATCTATCTACAAAACAGAGCATGACCCTTGTCAATTTACTTGACCTTGTTGAATAAACATACTTGAACAACTTTTAACCTTTATACAACAGAGAATGAAAATGCATGATCCCTTTTAGATTGCCGAACATCCAATTGGAATCGAGAAATGAGGTTGAAAGAAAATTAATGAGAAGCTAGGCACAATTGATACCTGTTAGAAAAAATAAAATAAAAATGAAAGAAATAAATAAGAAGAAGATGCACAGTCTTTAATTAAATAACAAAATAATAGTAGAAAAATAATTTTAATTGACACCACATAAATCAACAATGCACTATATCATACAATAAGAACAAGGAAAAAATAAATTAGGGAGAGAAAGATATAGTCTGGGTTGAAGCGCGTAAACACTATCCTTAGAGAGAAAACACCTCCACTGCAGGGGTAAGAAATTATGATTGCGCTCCTCTCCCAAGATACGACAACCCATTGGTTCCGATCGTGTGCAGCGAAAGGATCCTCGAACTTTATGAACACCAATGCTCTTACTCTCAAGAAATATGTTTTTATAAGAGAAGAAATAGAAAATTTTAGGGAGAAAGGAATGAGACTATAACTATAGCTCTATCAGTGTATTTTTTAGAAAAGAGGAAAGAGATATATATAGGCATTTTTGCAATAACAAGATATGACTGTTGAAAACCAACCTACAGTTGTCAAAACAAACGTAATAAACTAGTTGACTCATTAAAACAAAATTTTAAGAAAATCTAAAATAAATATTTTATTTTATAAAATAGAATTCATATAATTAATATATATTTATAAATTTTAAATTAAAACACAAATATTTACCAACATTCCCCCACATAATTTAAAATTTTAAGATATATTTTTTAAAAGATAATTTGTACAGAAACATGAGAGAAAGAGCATGTGATATTGTATTTCGGTATAAGGAACCTTTCGGGTTTGAGCCTTATACCTAGTGTTTATGAACTTCCACCCGAGAAAAATGTAGAGACTTGATTGTCTTGAACTACATATTCTTTAACCGGACTTTAGTACACAACCCCTACAATATTGGTGTTCAATTAGGTTCTAATCAGTGGTAGCGCGTTACACGGCCTTGCGCTTGTATCTTGTTTCGTGAGTGTCACTTAGAGATTAATCCATATCTCATAGTGGCGACCCCACCACCACACTCACTAGGTGAATCCTCAAAGAGTGAGTTGTGACCCCCATCCCTATAATAATTGTCATCGGACTCATTAATAGGTATTTTTTTTAACAAAAAATACACATATATAAATACCTCAACCTTAATATTGTCACAATTTATAATACACCTCTTCATAGGAATGAGAAATGGAACAACTCCGCCAAATTTTATTTTGGTGTACTTTAGTCAACAAACAATTTCGTTGTTACCCGTTGAACTCCATTCATGGGATCACCAATCACACGGAGACGGGTGTCCATTGTTGTAACTAAATAATGGGCTTTAATCTCATTCCCCTCGACGACTCAAATACTTGTTGACATGTCAACCTTTTTGTAAGCGGATCCACAATATTATTTTCTGACCTGACAAAGTCAAGAGAAATGACACCATGAGAAATCAAATTTTTTATAAACTTATGTCTCACTCTTAAGTGTCTTCTTTTTTCATTAAAAGTTTGCTTGTCACTTTAGATATAGCAATTTGACTATCACAATCCATTGGAATTAGAGGTATATGCTTATTTAACAATGACAAATCGCATAATACATTTTTAAGAAATTCAGCCTCACTAGTAGCAGTATTTAAATCAGTAATTTTTGCTTTCATGTGAAATAATAATTTGTCTAGTAGATTTTCATGATACTGCACAACCAGCTAAAGCAAAGACAACCAATTGTCAATTTTATTTCATCAAAATCAGAACTTCAATTTTGTATCACTAAATCCCTCAATTACTTTCCAATCTACCAACTGCATGTGCAATATTAGACGGGCCTAGAGAAGTTTGTCAAATGCAACAAAGAACCGATACTTTGAGAATATTTTTGTGAAGAAATGTTTTTACTCAAATTTTTCTTTAACTTGATGGATGAGTCATAAGGAGTAAAAGCATGTTTCGCATCAAAATAATTAAATTTCTTCAATAGCTTTTCAACATAATAAGATTAGGTAAAAGTCATGCCATCATTTTTCTTTATAAGTTTAATTCCCAAAATCACATCTACTTGACCAAGGTCTTTTATGTCAAAGTTTATAAACAATAAGGACTTCACATCATTTATGAAATGCATATTACTACCAAATATCAACATGTCATCCAGATGCAAACATAAAATGACACATCCATTATCATCAAATTGTTTCACATACACACATTTATCACTATCATTAATTTGAAAATCATACAAAAGAATAACTTAATCAAACTTTTGTGTCAATGCTTTGGAGCTTGTTTCAAACCTTACAAAGTTTTAACAATTTATTTTTTAAGGAAAAAGATTTTCAAAGAAAGTGACATCTCTAGATTGCATAATAGTAACATTAGAAATTTCAGTCACTTCTGAATTAACAACTAAGAATCTATAAGTAGTATTATGTAAAAAATATCCAACAAAATACAATTAACATTTTTTTCAATTTTCCTTTTCTTATTAATAGGGATATTAACCTTTACTAGACCCCCCACACTTTAAGATATTTCAGATTTGATTCTCTTTTTCTCCATAGCTCATAAAGAATTTTTTTTTAATTTTTTTTATAAAGTACTCTATTAAGAATACGACATGCAGAATATAAAGCTTCACCAAAGTGTTTATTTTATTGTTTTTGTGTGTTATATTTTCTAGTTGGGATTTTTGGTATGAAGTGTAGAATCAACATAGCTGGCTCAGGTCACCTCGTAGGTCTGGAAGCTAGTGAGAAGAAAGCTACGATTTTTGAAATTGAAATTTAAAATAAGTCACGAAATGAAGGAACGAAGAAGATGAGGAAGCTCAACGCGAGTAGATGCAACTGAGGCTCGATGATGTGACATCCCAGGCCTGCAAGCTAGCATCGTCGTAGCCTGACCTATTGATTTCAAAATGAAATTTGAACAAAAAGCGTGAAACTGTGGAACGAAGAAGCAGAGGAACGGAGTCGAGGCAAGGTGCAAGCGAGAGAAATAAAATAATGCCAAAAAACGAAGGAGATGACGCGTGGCTCAATTGGTTGTTCTTTTATCACTAAAGATAGAAAAACATGTGTAGAGTATATTCACTCTCACAAGACATGAAAATGCACACGCTTCTTTCATCTTATTCTTAGGGCCTATTTAGTTTTACATTGGCTAAAATATATGAATGATCTCTTAACTTATTTTTTGGGTTCTAAATTAGTCTTCTTTTAGTTCTAAAATAGTCCTTTTATTTAATAATTGACATGTTAATCCTTTATTTTTTTTACCATATGCAATTTTTGGGCACAATTTTTAACTAAAAGGAGGTTCAAAATTATGCCCACTCGGAGGAGTTGAGTCGTTGTGGCACACTTTGTACCACCTTTCTTTCTAGATTTGTTGTCAAACTCTGGGATGAGCTTGACTGTCCACTAGGTGTTATGGGAGGATCCGTTGTGGTCTTGGGTTATGGACTCCTTGTACTCGTCGCCAAGGAGGTACTTGTCGTAGTGGCTTTGCAATGGTCTTGTCGTAGTCGTAGCACCACCTTCGTGCAATGGAAGAACTCCGTGCTCGAGTGGTGGTGGTATTGAAGACTACAAGTCGTAGATGAGTCTTTCATTGTTAGAGACTGACCTCTTTACGGAGTAGAACTCGGAGGTGCTTTATTCGATCCAGTGGCCTAAGGAGCCTATGAAGGTTGTCAAAGAGATGGAAGAAAATGCATTCTCTCCCACCAGCATATACATTACGGATATGTCATTCCAAAATTGACTAAGTATATTTACGAATCAATCATTTCGTAATTACACATACAATTACATATTGACCTATCCATAATGTATCTCTTGTTACGAAATGAATAATTCGTGATAAATTTGTATTACGGATTACGGATTGACCAATCGATAATATTTTTTTTTTATATTATGGATTGTTGTACAAATGTATTATGAATTGCTCATTCTGTAATACATTGCACATGTGTTTTGACTTGCGTGAGAAGGACATAGATGATCTGGGGTGGAGTGATCGTGCTCATGGCTGATGGCATGGATCTGGGGTGGAAGGGTCGCCCAACCTTGGCTTGCAATGGTTCCAAGGTGAGTGGTGGAGGTTGGGCACAAATGATGGAAGTGCTGGGAGTGAGGAAGAAGAAGGGTTAAAGTGGAATATTTGAAAATATGGGGTGCGTTAAAGAATTGACTAATTTCAAGGATAGATAACCGTCATTACATGTTTTTGGGCTCATATCGGTTCGGTTTGGATCCGAATCCGAGAGTCTATATCCAGTTGGAGCAACCCGGCTCCTATCAGTGTGTTTTCTTTTCCCTATCAACTTCTTCTCCCATTCTTCCACACACGAGATCACTACTCAATGGAGGACCAACTCGAACTGAACCCTAACTCGGTCACCAGACTCAGTGAGTCCTCGGCGCCGTCCGACGACGACGAACCGGCTCTGAGCTCCCACACCCTTGCCGCCCTCAAAGAATTCCTGGCCGAGCAGCAGCAGCGCGGCTCCGATGCCGCCGGAGAGTCCGAGGTTTCTCTAGTGTCCGAGGATTGGAGGCTGAGCCAGTTCTGGTACAGCCCCGAAACCGCCACAACCGTCGCCGAAGAAGTTCTCGCTCTGTGCGGCGGCGCCGTCCACGCTCGCGTCGCCTGCATCGCTTGCCCTACTCTCTATGCTTATCTCAAGGTTCGTTCCTTTCCCTATGCCATCGTAATTTAATTTTTTATTTATTTTTCTTTTAAGTAATATATTGTGTGAATCAATTAGAAATTATCGCTTGTATCACTTTTAAATAGATATTGTAATTCTTAAAAAAAGAGTAGATATTGTAAAAACCAACAAGTATTCAGTACTGGGTTTGGTCCCTTTAATCAAGGTCTCGGATTGGAGCCTTGTGATGGAAAAAAAATGTATTTGAGAGGTTATTAGCAAAGCTTTTGTATGAAATTACCATTCATAATTTTTGTATGAAATTTTACAAGATAGTTGAAAAGTTATTAAGCAGTGTCTTTAGAGCTTGGATTATGTATGAAGTTTGTTGTTGTCCTGTATATATTTGTAATATAAAATTGTAGTATTGAGCATTGGTTTAATGTAAAAGAATTTAATTTGGATGGATTATTGACATGTATGATATGTTTGTTAATTTCTATAATTAAACTCATTTAAGAAAGGCAGTCATACTTTAAAAATCATATTTGAGATGATCCTTGATTAGTTGACAGAGTAAGAATTTTACACTAACTGCATGAAAATTGGAAATTAAACTCATTTGTGAAAGGGAGTCATTCTTAGCAGTAATAATTAATGAATTCAATTAGAGTACACTTGTAATATATGAAATTTTATACTGTCATCCAATCATAGATTGTCATGTATGATAGGATTTTTGACTTTTTGTTTTAAAAATCTTATTTAGGGGTTATTTCGAATTTCAAATTAGTTAACAATGTAAAAATCTTTATTGTGACAGTGTGTGAATATTAAATTCTCTCTATTCGCTTTTGTTGTATTACAGTATTAGTAACATTCTCTTTTTCCTCTCTTCAATATTCAGAAAATGGATCCTAATGTGTCTATGCAACTTCTGGAGTATGACAAACGTTTTGGGCAATATGGAAGTGAGTACACATTTTATGACTACAATCACCCTGAGGATATTCCATCAGAATTGAAGCATTCCTGCAAAGTTGTTGTTGCAGATCCTCCTTACTTGGTGAGAATTAATAGCTGAGATTTTACTCTGTAAATCGGTGTCTTCTGTGTACCTTTTTGCTTCCATTTCTGTCTATTGTTTTTGCACTTCACAGAAAACTATAAATGACATGAGTGGCAGAGGATTAAATTAACATGTTTTTTTCTTGTGAAAAATGATTTCTACACCTCTAGTGTGCAAGTTGTAAAAAAGGAAAATTTAAACCGCAATACTGTATAACTTAATTCAGTTAAAACTCAGATGCTATCTTGTGTGCAGTCTGTGCATAGAATATAAAAGGGTCGTATGTTTAATTAGGAGTGTACCAATTTCCAATACCACTACCCTTTTCTTGTTCTAATTTTAGAAGAGTAAGTTCCAAGTCTTCTAAGATTTATTTATAACAAATCCATAGTGTTGGACTTCACTTAAGTATTACTCCCTCCCTTGTGTACATTTTTTTACATCTTCTGATTAAAAGTAATGATTTGACTGTGATATGAAGCTGATATTGTTCAGTCTTGTAGGTTTGATGGTAATCAATAACCTAATATGAACCTAATATCTTCCTATATCTCAATGTGAGCTAATTTAAAGTTTGTTTCGTGTATCCTCACAGCTTCTGGCCATGAGTCACCTGTTTACTCTATTTCTGCATCACTCACTATTTTGTAGGAATAATTGTAATTATTTGTTACCAGAAGGGGTACCCACGATGCAAGTGTAAAAGAACAAGCCTGTTTTATTTGAGGCATGACAAACCTTTTTCCTTCTTTTTTAATCTAAAGCAAACAAGTTAGATTTAATGCATAAAGGGTGCATTTGTGTAAACTGCTTAAACACACTTATTTGGTGAGCTCTTATCATATGAAAGCTTATGTGATGAATTTTACCATGAATCTTTTTGAAATAAGCTAAAAAAAGTTTATAAGAGTCTTGAGCCAGTTTGGTAAGCCCAAATAATCTCTCTCGTTGGAGGTTCTTTCGAATGCTTCCAAAATCTACTAATAGTAATGTGTGTAATTGCTGAGTCTATGTTATTCAATTCGCAATGAAAGTTGTCATAGAAAAGAAATCAAGTGTGAGATTATGAGACTAACAATATAAGATTATTTCCAATTTAAAACAGTAACATGGCTGATGATCTTTTCAACCTAATTACTTTGGTAGTAGAGCAAAGAGTGCTTAGAGAAAGTTGCTGAAACAATTCATCTGCTCGTACAACCTGGAGAGTCATTTTTGCTTCTACTAACAGGTATCAATGAATTTTATCCTGTTGTGTTTTTTGTGTCACTGCTCTGAAAATGTTAGTTTACTCTTTGATAGAATGTTTATGATGAGATAATCAGTTTGAAGAATTATTAAGAAATAAAACTGTATCCTAGGTTGGGTATTCTAATTGTTACAATTACTTGTATTGTAGGTGAAGTGCAGAAAGAAACGGCAGCAGAGATCTTGGGCTTGCATCCTTGTGGTTTTAGGCCTCAACACTCTAGCAAACTTGGAAATGAGTTTCGGCTGTTCTCTAACTATGACCCTGGTACAAGACTAGGAGGGTGGGAAAAATAGGTTCTTTTCCTTTGGTTGTCCTTCCTTCAATGTCTCCAATTAGGTTAGATATCTGTATAAAGTTCAGGATAAATAGTATTTTATGTATCTTAATTTGGTCAAAATTAATTTTAATCCCTATATTTGAAAACGATGGTTTTGATTCTTGTATTTCATTTTGACTTGACGAGAGACGAAATGCACCACATTTTAGAAAACATTAGAACCAAACCGAAACCAGCATTTTTAAAATTTAGAGACAAAAACAAATTTCGATCAAATATTGAGGAACCTAAAACACATTTTATGCAATTTTTTTTAATATATTTCTTCCATATAGCTGCTAACACTAAATTCCATCTCATATATGCCAAGGAATTTACATAGCTAGGTATTTCCATTCTGGATTTTCCAATTTAAAAATGATGGTTGCGTATTTGATTCATGTTGCAGTGATTGGATGTGATCATGTCTGCCGTTAAGACGACGTTGAAGTAAACATTTCTGTGGAATTAATATTTGCCTCTAGGCAACAAGTGTGATTTTGACATTGGTCGTTGGAGATATTGTCGACTTGTCTCCATTTCTAGTAACAGGGACATTTTTGGGTTGTATTTGATTATTACGAGGAAATGCGTTTCAATGGACCGATTAAATTTGTCTTTTTGATATTTGAAACTTGAGGTTAATCTTTGACCCACCATTATTTCAAGATTATTGTGAATGATAGATAGTTTGTACTACTAAGGGCAATTTTGATATAGACTCTAATCGTGCGGTTCAGCAATGATAGATAGTATGTACTACTAAGGGCAATTTAGATAATATGTAGTACTAATAATAAGTGTTGTTGAACTAGAGGATGCCTAATTAGAAGGATAAACAAAGGATGAGAGGTTTGGGTTATCAATGTTGAGAAGCTTTTATGGATTATTGTCCATGATGAATGAGACTTTGTGAGAAAAATAAATGGTTTGAAGATAATAAGATAGGATGAGTAGCAGACAAAGCTATTAAGTTGCATCTAACTCCCCCTGCTCTATATATAATAAGTGATCTACTGTTTTCACTTGATTGATACCAACGATTGAGATCGCATTGAGAATATAAACGATTTAGATTGAGTCTTAATTAATTACCTTTGGTTTGTGCTATTCGAAAAAATCAGTATTTAGTCAAATAGTCTTGTACAAAGCGTTGTGTAGTCACGTCATCTCAAAACAAGCAATGTGAGGTCAAATTATCTCGAATGAATGAATATTCAATCAATTCGTATAAGAAAAATGTAGTGCTCAGTCAATTAATACACTGTTTACTATTTATTCAATCAACAAGAGCAAATTGACAATGAACATAATAGGACATAATTAACAAGGGCAACCAATTAATGTCATCTATGTTCACCACTTTCACATCTGGGTGGTTGTCGGTTTCTTGCTGTGAGATTGCTCATAAAGTCTTCTCCGCTTGCACTGAAGAACTATAGATTGTACCCATAATTTTGTTGATGATGATGAGGTTGTAGCGTTAATTCATATGATTAAGCATGTGGTGGTAGTCTTTCATCATGCATGTCGGCAACCATTGGTGGACTTTGTTGTGGAGGATGTTGTTCAGTTTTTATGTCTGGAGTTGAACGAGATGTCACTCCAATGTTTGGATAAGTTGCAAACCGTGTTAGGCAAATTCTAGAATTTTCTTAGTACCAATTCATGTAGTGACTCATATGTTCAATCTTTCATAGAATTGGTTGGCCGATTAACACATATTTGTGTCTTTCCTTCTAAATTCCAATCCATCGTTGATGTTCCTCTGCCCAATTTGTGTCATTATGTTCTCTCATGTCAGTATGATGGACTTTATCAAGATTATGCAGTAGATCTGCTACGTCTTGACAAAGTCCAAATTAAAGCATGATCGTGTCAGTTTGATATCATACTACCACTAGAAAACAAATTAAAGCTACACAAGCACTCCATATTTTGAAATCCTTGTATGCATTTTCTGGCATAAATGACTCAAAACCTTTGTAAGGCATCCAGTGGAACTGAAAAATTAATTTATGTTAGTAATTTTAAAAACAATGAAATTGACGTTTGAATAAATAAATAAAAAAAGGGTTCAACCTCTTTGTTACGCATGTTGTCGAATTTTGACCTATAGCCCATGACATTACTGCGTGGGATTCCAGAAAATCATAGGCATCTATCGTTCCATCTAGTGAAATGTGATATGTTAGTGCCAAATATATTATTGAAAAATGAAATTTGTTTAAGTTAGAATTTTTTGTTTACCTATTTGCAAGTGGATATGACGGCTGGCGCTCAACCCTTGGTTGAATGAATGACATGCGATACCATGTCCAAGACCATAACAATAACGTACATCCTCCCTTTTTTTAGGTGTGGGATGAATAACCTTACACATTTCTCTATATAAATGTGCTAAACTTGTCGAACCCTAGTTGTACTGGCCAATCCGATCAAAATATGCTAATAAGGGTAGATACATCAGGTGAACTCTCTTCCTTGACTTGTATGGAATCAACACGCCACTAATCAGCTCTAAAATGCATGCCCTACAATGGCCTGTTAGTTGTTGTGGTGTGGATTCTACTGGGAGAGTCAACATGTGTTCTTTTAACCATTTTAGTTTAAGTGTTGACCCCACCAGTGCATTCTCAGGGGGAACAACTCCTATATATTCTACGTACATTTCTTCCAAATCATAATATGTTAGGCTAATAACTGGTGATTGTGCATTCACCAGCAGGAAGATGAAATGTGTGTGACTTAGGTCTCCGCCTTTCAACCAAAGCAGTCACTAAAGCATCACTGATTTTAACTTTCCCGAGCTTTGCAACATTTGAAAACCTAGCTTAAACCAACAAAAGTTCAATTATGAGATCTAGAGAGGGCATTGGTCGAGCATATGACTAGATTACATCCTTTGTTACTTGAAGAAATCAAAATAATAACAACATTATCATTTTTGAATCATAACGTAATTAACATTCAATTAAACAAAATGTATTACATACTTCTCTAGATCTATGAAGGTGTTGTTTTCAAAAAAGATGAGCATCTGTAGATGCCATGGTTTAGGCTTTGGTGCTAATGTCAAGAAAAAGTTAAAGAGAGATATATGAGAACGAGAGAAACTGAGTTTATGAGTTAGAGTATATGATGACAATACATGCATTGTATTTATAGGAAAAATCTAACACTAACATAACTCAATTGGTGATATCTAGGTTATTTTATTTTGTCGGTGGATCTTGGCCATTGAACGTCTGCTGCTCCAATCGGTGATATCCAGGCCGTTGATTTTGTCGGTGGGATCTTGGCCATTGAACGTGCGTTGCTCTAATCGGTGATATCTAAGTTGTTGATTTTGTCGATCGGATCTTGACCGTTATTTTTGAAGTGTATTTGGCAAGCCCTTAAACATTATAAATATTGTTTGCAGTAAGACAGTCTAATCCATCACCTCAATTAGAAACCTTTCTACAACCGTAAACTCTAAACCTTAAACCATGGCTTCATCATCAGTCAATGTGATTGTTATTATGATGACACCACATAACAATTAAACATGACTCAACGTTTGTAAGCAGTTCACCAAAGATCGTTCAACTTGACAATAGAATGTCATTTGATGCTTTGAAGCAAGCTATTGGAAACAAGATTAGTCTACCAAATGATCAGGATATACATTTTTTATTACTAGTATCATTTGTTGGCGATTGTGGCTAGTACATGACATGCATGTTGCATGATGATGAGGACATGATGACTATGTTTTCCATTCACAGACATCTCCAAGCTCACATGTCTAGAGTTGTATATTACCACCACAAACCCACCCACACGAACATGTGCATATCCACCACCAATTTCTGTCAACTCTTTCATTTTTTGAGGTTTTGGATGAATACCTCGGTCAAACATTGAACCTTGAATCGAGTTTTGAAGAAAACCCCCCAATTTATTTGATTTCTATTTTATTATTTAATGATTTGTAGGACTCATATGTGTGGTTTGCATTGTTGTGTTTTCCAGTTGTTGTGATGTGTTTTAATGCCAAAAGTTCGAAGTATCAATTGAAATGTTCAACTCTTAGTAATTTTTTCTTATCTTTTGACACTTCGTTAATGCATTTGAGGGTCGAATAGAGACTTGAAAGTTATCTTAATGGCTTTATTGACATGAAAACTATGGAAATGAAACATTATTTTAACTAAAATACCAGATACAAATAAGAATCTAAGTGCCAAAAGTTTCCCTCATGGATTGAAATCTTCAAGTTTTACTAATTTTTTCTTGTATTTGGCCACTTGGTTCATGTGTTTGAGGGCCGAATCGAGACCTGAAAGTTGTCTTAATGACTTTATTAACATGAAAACTATGAAAATGAAACATTATTTTAACCAAAACACATGATAGAAATAAGAATATAAGTGCCAAAAGTTGCCCTCGAGGATTGAAATCTTCAAGTTTTACTAATTTTTTCTTGTATTTGGCCACTTGGTTCATGCTTTTCTGGACCTGAAAGTTATCTTAATGGATTTATTGACATGAAGACTATGGGAACCAAACATTATTTTAACCAAAACACTTGATATAAATAAGAATCTAAGTGCCAAAAGTTGTCCTCAGATTGAAATCTTCAAGTTTTACTAATTTTTTTCTTGTATTTGGTCACTTGGTTCATGAATTTGAGGGTCGAATTGAGACCCAAAAGTTGTCTTATTGACTTTATTGACATGAATACTATGGGAATCAAACATTATTTTAACCAAAAGATATGATACAAATAAGAATCTAAGTGTCAATAGTTGCCCTCATGGATTAAAATCTTCAAGTTTTACTATTTTTTTTCTTGTATTTGGCCACTTAGTTCATGCATTTGAGGGTTGAATTGAGACCCGAAAGTTGTCTTAATGGTTTTATTGACATGAAAACTATAAGAATGAAACATTATTTTAACCAAAACACTTGATACAAATAAGAATCTAAGTGTCAAAAGTTGCCCTCATGGATTGATCTTCAACTCTTAGTAATTTTTTTCTTGTTTTTGGCCACTTAGCTCATGCAGTTTTTTTCTCTCACTCAAAGGTCCAATTTATTTTAGACACTCATCTATTCACAAGGGGAATCCAATTCTTCAGACCCTCATTTATTCACGTCAGGGAATCCAATGCTCCAAACCCTAACCCTTACCATAGGTGGTAAACCTTTAACCCTAACTCGGACCTTACACTTAAGAGGAGGCAAACCGTATTTTCTTTAATGTTACTTGTCTTCTTCTTTTTTTCTCACTCACAGGTCCAATTTATGTGAGACTCTTATGATGTAGCTCCATTGGAGCTTGTAGGCCTTAGATCTTCTTCATCAATAGAGTCCTTTACTTCTTGAATTTTAATGGCAACGGAATAGAGAAGAAGAAGAAGAGTTGAGAGGAGACACCACTTCAAGGAGAAGATGAGTCAAGAAGAAACTCACCACCATAAGAAGTCATGGATAAGAGCTTGAAGGTAGGAGAAGATGAGTGGAGGGAGAAGGAGAGAAGGAGCACGAAATTTTGTGTCTCAAAAGAGGTCTGAACTTTGAAGTGTAATTCTTAAATGATCAAAGTTGAAAAAATGCACACGCATGGCCTCTATTTATAGCCTAAGTGTCACACAAAATTGGAGGAAAATTTGAATTTCTATTCAAATTTCACTTGAATTTGAAATTGAATTTGTGGAGCTAAATTTTGGAGCCAAAATTTCACTAATTATGATTAGTGAATTTTAGTTATGGTTCAGCCCACTAATCCAAGATCAAGTCCAAGATTCTCCACTAAGTGTGCTTAGGTGTCATGAGGCATGTAAAGCATGAAGGACATGCACAAAGCGTGACTATATGATGTGGCAATGGGGTGTAGCAAGCAAATGCTCACCTCCCCCTCTAAAATTTAATTGGATTGGGCTTCTCCCAATTCAATTAAATTTATTTTCAACCACACATATCAAATATTCACTTAATGCATGTGAAATTACAAAACTACCCTTAATACAAAAACTAGTCTAGGTGCCCTAAAATACAAGGGCTAGAAAATCCTACATTTCTAGGGTACCTTACCTATATTATGGAGCCCTAAGTACAAGGCCCAAAAATAATGAAACCTTAATCTAATATGTACAAAGATAAGCGGGCTCATACTTAGCCCATGGGCTTGAAATCTACCCTAAGGCTCATGAGAACCCTAGGATCTTCTCTTGCATCTCTGGCTCAATCTTCTTGGAATCTTCTATCCAATGCTCTTATGGGGTAGGATTGCATTACCTTATCTACTCACGTTAAGGAATCCAATTTATTTTAGACCCTCATTTATTCACGTCAGGGAATCCAATGCTTTAGACCCTTATTTATTTACATTAGTGAATCCAATGCTTCAAACCCAAATCCTTACCCTAGGTCGTAAACCCTTAATCCTGATCCCTATATATAAAACTCATATCCACCTTCGTTTAACACATCCGCACAATACTTCCTTACTTTATTACTTTCTTCCATGTTTGCAAATACAAACCCTCTATCACATTTGTTTCCTTGTTCTTTGTTTATTACACAACATGCCTTCCTCATCTGTCAAATGGTTAGTGCACTAAGATGGTCAAATAATCAAAATAAATGAAGGGGATATAGTTTTGAATGCCCCCACCCATTGTTCTTTGAAACAAAGCGAGGTCTCACACTTAAGGCCTTAAAAAGAAAAATCCACGAACGACTCTGTCTTCAACCATTGGACCAAATATGCAATATTTCATTTTGATACCCACAAGTAGTGAGGCGCAAAATGCTGAAATTTACAACAATCCAACTGGTTGACAATGAAGACGTGAAAGATATGATTTAAGTTATTTGCCAAACTGAGATTCTTTAATGTTGTGAATTGTATGCAAACATCGAGCCCAATATAGTTCCCACCCTAAACCTTGAACCAATACCTCATCAACCATAATATTATCTTTAGTCCCATTATTCATACACATTCGATGCAACTCAAGACACTTTTGCTTTAACCCAACCTGAACAAAATATATTTGAACCAAACACATCTTCTTTTACCCAACTTCTTTTTGCACTATTTTCCACCAATTTTTTTGACTTAACCATTTGAGGCTACTGAGGATCAACCTCACCCGTACTTTAGTCCCCTTGTAGTAGACCCTTCCTCATCAACCGACCAAACGATCCTGAGTTTACAGTAAACTCAAGCTTACCTAACAAAGAACTCGGTCTCTTTAATGAGGACAAAGACAAATTCTTTACAATCAACCCTATGAGGAAGAAGCCGAGCCTATTTCACTAATCACAATTGTACCCCTATGCAACATACCGCCCATATGGAAAATTTTGAAGAATCCAATTTTCAAGATTTTGAATATGGGCATAGCTTGGATCGTGAAGAAGTCCAACATCTAGTAGGGACTTTCTTCGAAAGGATGTGTTTCCTGACAAAACAAGACATACAACATGTTTTGCAGTAGTATCATGTGAGCGAAAGAGCTAACTATAAGACACTGATATCGAACCCAATAAAGCTAATTCTGATTTGTGATGACGATAATTGTGCTTGGAGGTGTAGGGCATCATAAATCATTGCCTCTAAGCAGTGGGAAATAAGAAAGCTCCATGAACCCCATACATGTTCAAATCTTTCAATCTCACAAGATCATTCAAAGCTATTGTATTTTTTGATCAACAAAAGCATCCATAACTTGATTGAAAATAATCCATCAACTTTATTGCCAACCTTGATAGCACACATCAAAAGCACTGAAGGATACACCACTACATACTGCAAAGCATGGTTGGCAAAGGAAAAGCCTATTAAAAACATCTATGACAACTAAGAAAGATTGTTCCATGATCTACCGCGATTGTTACAAGCTATGCAACAATTTCTTCCTGTAATGGTGGTGGAGAAGGAAACACTACCAATGCCACCACAAGGAGGTCAACTAGTAGAGGGACTCATCATGTTCCATTGTCTTTTTTGGAGTTTTAGGCCGTGTATCGATGGGTTTCAATATTGCAAGCCCATAGTTCAGGTTGATGGAACATGGTGGTATGGTAAGTACAAGGGGACCTTCCTTGTGGCAGTTGCACAAGATGACAACAATAAAATCCTTTAGATAGCCTTTGCTGCTGTCGAGATTGAATAAGTGAGAGCATGTTTGTTGATGCAATCTTCCCTAGGAAGGGACCAGTCACTAGAACCATGAGCAAGAGGCTCCAAGAAGATTGGGCTAGAGCTGCTGAAGAAGGCCCTAGGGTTCTCATGAACCTCAGGGTAGATTTCTGAGCCCATGGGCCAAGGTTGGGTCCAATTATCTTTGTACATATTAGACTAGGATGTCATTATATTTGGTCCTTGTATTTAGGGTTCCATATTGTAGGTAGGGTACCCTAGAAATATAGGATTTTTTCAGCCCTTGTATTTTAGGGCACCTAGACTAGTTTTTGTATTAGGGGTAGTTTTGTAATTTCACATGAACTAAGTGGATATTTGATGTGTGTGGTTGGAAATAAATTTAATTGAATTGGTAGGATCCCAATCCAATTAAATTTTAGAGGGGGAGGTGAGCATTTGCTTACTACACCCCATTGCCACATCATATAATCACACTTTGTGCATGTCCTTCATGCTTTTCATGCCTCATGACACCTAAGCACACTTAGCAGAGAATCTTGGAATTGATCTTGGATTAGTGGGATGAACCATAACTAAAATTCACTAATCATAATTAGTGAAATTTTGGCTCCTAAGTTTGGCTCCACAAATTCAATTTCAAATTCAAGTGAAATTTGAATTTCCCTCCAATTTTGTGTGACACTTAGGCTATAAATAGAGGTCATGTGCATTTTTCAAAACTTTGATCATTTGAATATTAACTTCAGATTTCAGAGATCTTTTAGAGCACAAAATTTCGTGCTCTTCTCTCCCTCTCCCTTCTTTCATCTCCTTTTTCCTCCAAGCTCTTATCCATGTCCTCCTATGGTCGTGAGCTTCTTCTAGACTCATCTTCTCCTTGAAGTGGCGTCTCCTCTCTCTCTTCATTCTCCATTCCGCTGCCATTCATCTTCCAAGAAGCAAAGAAATCCATTGATGAAGAAGATCCTAGGCCTACAAGCTCCAATGGAGCTTACATCATGTGATATCAGAGCATTTTCATCTAGGTGATGTTCTTTTGCTTCCTCTATCTTTTTGTTCGGTGAATTCTCTTTAATTCCTTGTTCTTCATCTTATTCTCCATGTATATCCTCCATTTTCTTGTGGTTTGGTGCTATTTAGAGTAGATTAAAAAAAAATAAACCGATTAAATCTTAGATCTACACTTGTTCTTGCATTTCTATGGTTCAAATTTTGTAGATCTACTCTTGAATCTTGTTTTTGTGTTGATTTTACGTTCTATCGTTTTTCATTCACAATATTCTTGTGCTGAACCTTAGATCTAAATGTTCTTCCAAAATATTGATTAAAAAAAACACAAAAATCTAAGTGTAAATTACTTAATCCATGTTGTCTTAGAGTCATGTTTAGTCATAGTAATTGTCACCTTATGTTCTAAGTTTGTGTTGAATTTTATTATGTTGATTGAATTCTAGATACATTTGTTCATGTATTCTTGTCATTCTTAGCCTATCTTTTGAATTTTGAGTCTAATTCATGCATTTTATTTAGTTCATAACATGTTCTAAATCAATTCCAAGAAGTAGTCTTGTTCTTGAACTTTTTTTTGTTTTCTAAGTTTCCTACATGATGCCTATGATGAAGTTGAGTTGTGGTGCTGAGTTGTGGCTAGATTTGTGAATCAAAATAAGTCTTAAGCTCTCTTGAATTGTGTTATTCAAGATAATTGAGCATAAGCAAACACAAATTGTAACTATCCAAGCCTTAAGCAAGATAAACACTACTCTTGATTTCTAGGTTGAAATCGCTGGTGCTGGCAGCTTGAACATACGAACTTGTATAAATTACTGGGAATTGGTAACTAAGTTTTTTGAGCTGAAAGTTGTACTGAATTTTCTAGACATCTGGACCAAAATTATAAAAAAAGAACCAAGCGATTTGGATTAAAGGAAAAAATAAGAAAAATCGCACAAGTTGGCAGAAAAATCAGTGTCCAGGAAAAAAAAAGTGAAAGGAAAGTGTGCTTGTTGTTTTGGCTCAAAATTTGTTCTATAATTGGTACCTATTTTATACCAATCCTAGTTCTGAAATTTCAATTGAAAATTATTGTGAAAACAAGTGCCAAAACTAGAGGTTTCTTGAGTCTTTTTTTTTTTAGAGTTTTTCTACTCTACTCTAGAGCCATTCTAGGTTTCTCTTTGAGTCCTAGCTTGCTTTATTGTGCTTTTCATTGCTTTAATTGTTGAATAATCCTTGGAAATTTGTCTTGTTAAAACTCTATTGGTTTAGCTTTCATTTCATTTTTTTTTGTCTTTGGTTATTGCTTGTCTCTTTGTTTCCTTGCTTGTGAGTTGCCATATAGGGAATTGGAAAGGAGGATTAGTGCCATATCTTGAAGAATTTGAGTCAAGAATCAAGGGGCCAACCACCTTAAGAGCTATTGGACAAAGAAGCACTCCAAATTTGGTGAAATAATAAAGAGAGAATAGCCAACACAATTGAGAACTTTTTTTTTTTGTAATTTTGTAATTGGCAATTTGTTTTGCTTTCAAATTTTGTAACAAAAAGGTCTTTCATTGGAAGCAAGTTGGGAGCCTCCAATAGGTCACCCTACTTCCATTTGTGTGTAATAATTTTAGGCAATTTTCCCTTAGGACAATGAGTGTTTTGTTGGGAACCTTAAATGAGGTCATCCAAATACTCTTAGGATCCGGCTAGTTTGTATTTCTTGCACTTTAATTTCTTGCTTACTTTCATAGCTTATTTCCTTTACCCTCAATTGTCAAACCGCCTACATAGCTTACCTTTTACCAATTAGTTTTTACCTTATCTTTCACACCTCTTTTAGTGTTTATTTTGGCTAGTTTCAACCATAGTTTCTTTTACCTTTTTTTCAAACCCCCAACTAGAAAGAACCATAACTTAGGAACCAACATGAGTCTTCATTCTTCATCTAGTGTTAATGGTGAGGGTTCTACTCCTAAGGACCCCTTGTATAAGATATTAGATGAGTTGAGATCCCTTAAGTTGTGGAAAGAAAAACAAGAGAGAAAAGAAAAAGGTAAAAAAAGAGTGGAAGAAATAAGTCAAGATGAAAGAGAGAAAATAAGAGAGGAAGAAAGAAGAAAATAATGAAAGAAATGAAAAGAGAAAAATATGCCTCCTATAGTAGTCATGACTCTTGCAAGAGTTTAAGTGAAGAACTTAGCGACTATTATAGAGGGCGTCATAGTTCACATACTAAACATCACTCCCAAAGAAGAGAAAATGATAGAAGGCCTCAAGAGGTTAACATTAGCCTCCCATATTTCCATGGAAAAGATAATGTTGAGGCTTACTTAGATTGGGAAATGAAGGTTGAACAACTCTTTGCTTGCCATCATATTAACAAAGAGAGAAAAGTTCCATTGGCTACCCTTAGCTTTCAAGGGTATGCCCTCTATTGGTGGACTTCCCTTGTTAGGGAACAAAGGATTCATGGGCATCCTCTAGTAGAGTATTGGAATGATTTTAAGAGTGCCCTTAGGAAGAGGCACATTCCCTCCTACTATGAAAGGGAGCTTATGGACAAGCTCCAAAGGCTTAGACAAGGGAGTATGAGTGTTGAAGAATATAGACAACAAATGGAACTACTCCTTTTAAGAGCTGGACTTAGGGAAGAGGAAAGAACAAGCATAGCTAGGTTCCTTATTGGACTTAATATGGAAGTGAGGGACAAGGTTGAACTCCTTCCATATAGGGACCTAGATGAGCTAGTACAACTTTGTATAAGAGTGGAGCAACAACTTAAAAGAAAGCCTTCTTCAAAATCTTATGGCTCTCACTCTTATCCAAGGAAGGACCAAGCCCATGGAATTTTGGGGGCTGTACCTTCAAAACCTAAGGAAGATAAGGGTAAGACCATAGAGAAATACACCCCTAAGACTAGTTCCCAAGAAAGGACTAGCAATATTAAATGCTTCAAATGTCTTGGGAGAGGTCACATTGCCTCTCAATGCCCCACAAAGAAAACCATGATCATGAGGGATCAAGACATTTATAGTAGTCAAGAGGAGACTACTTCTTGCCCTTCCTCTAGTGGAAGTGAAGATGAAGTAAGGGGTGAAGAGTCTAGTGAGGAAGTCTACCCCCATGAAGCAGGTGACCTCTTAATGGTTAGAAGGCTTCTTGGAGGTCAATCTTGTGATCTATCTCAATCCCAAAGAGAGAACATCTTTCATACTAGATGCAAAATTTTAGATAAAACTTGTTCTCTCATTGTGGATAGTGGATCTTGTTGCAATTGTTGTAGCACAAGATTAGTTTCCAAGTTGAACCTCACTATCATTCCCCACCCAAAACCTTATAAACTTCAATGGCTCAATGAGCAAGGGGAAATGATAGTTAACCAACAAATGAAGGTACCTTTCTCCATTGGGACATATAAGGATGAAGTTAATTGTGATATAGTTTCCATAGAGGCAGGACATATTCTTTTAGGAAGGCCGTGGCAATTTGATAGGAAGATCATTTACAATGGCCTAACTAATGAGATTACCCTCACCCATCTTGGCACTAAATTTGTGTTGCATCCTCAAACACCTTTACAGGTGG
Organism: Glycine max; assembly: GCF_000004515.6. NCBI lineage: Eukaryota > Viridiplantae > Streptophyta > Magnoliopsida > Fabales > Fabaceae > Glycine > Glycine max. The sequence goes on along the minus strand of NC_038245.2, from coordinate 18,738,944 downwards.
CCAAAGATCAACTAACTATGAAAGATAAGAGGGATGAGGAAGAAAAACTAGAAAAATAAAAGAAAAAGAAGGATATTTAGGCCTTGTCTTCAAAGGCCAAGGGGAAGGAAAAAGAGGAAAAGGATTCCTCCAAGAAGATTGTTAAGAAGGAAAATCATTTTGCAACAAAAGGTGATATTAAAAGAGCACTCCTTCTTAAACAATCTTTCTACCTTCTCCTATCAAGGGAAACATCCCTTAGCATTGCCACAATTCCTACATTTGAGACCTTACCCCCAAAGGTCCAAGAACTCTTACATGAATTTGGTGATATATTTCCCAAAGAGATACCCCCTGGGTTACCTCCTTTAAGGGGAATAGAACACCAAATAGATTTAGTCCCAGGTGCAAGCCTTCCTAATAGGCCAGCCTATAGGACTAACCCTCAGGAGACTAAGGAGATAGAGTCTCAGGTTAAAGAATTGTTGGAGAAGGGCTGGGTCCAAGAGAGCCTAAGCCCATGTGCTGTGCCGGTGTTGTTGGTGCCCAAAAAGGATGGTACGTGGAGAATGTGTATAGATTGTAGGGCCATCAACAACATCACGATAAAGTATAGGCACCCCATTCCTAGACTTGATGATTTGCTTGATGAGTTGCATGGTGCCAATATCTTTTCAAAAATTGATCTTAAAAGTGGTTATCACCAAATCAGGATGAAAAAGGGTGATGAGTGGAAAACGGCTTTCAAGACCAAGTTTGGTTTGTATGAATGGTTAGTGATTCCTTTTGGGCTCACTAATGCACCAAGCACCTTTATGAGGCTTATGCATCATGTCTTAAGGGATTTCATAGGTAGATTTGTAGTTGTTTATTTTGATGATATTTTAGTGTACAGTAGGAGCCTAGATGATCACTTAGGACATCTCAGGCAAGTTCTTTCAATCCTTAGGAAAACACCCTCTATGCAAATATAGAGAAGTGTACCTTTTGTGTAGATAATATAGTTTTCTTAGGTTTTGTAGTTGGTAGAAATGGGGTCCAAGTGGACCCTGAGAAAATCAAGGCCATCCAAGAATGGCCCACCCCAAAAAAGTGTGGGAGATATGTAACATCCCATTTTTTTCGTATATAAAATTTTAGAGAATAATGATGTTTTATAATTAAATAAATAAAGAAAAATAGTTATAATAAAATAATTGTTTGAGGGAAAATAAGAAGGGTATTTTATTATTCATTTGATGGAGAATAAAATAGAGTTTCTTTTTTTATAAAATAACAAAAAATAAATAAATAAAGTAAATAATAGGTCATGAATACCCCTAGTTATAAATAGTGACAAGCTAGGTCAGTTTTCAGACTGACTTCTCAGCCTCCTCTGTCTACCAATTTCGTTTTTTCTCTCTTGCTCTCCCAAAACCCTCTCTTTTTCCTGAAGACCATCAAACCTGTCTTAGAAAAATGACGATCTCGGACTCATTCACTGTTGGATCGTCGTGAAATTTAAACAGCACGTTTGAAACCCATTTCCAAGCATTCTCACCGTTGGGAATTTTGATATCACATCTGAGATAAGTGAAATACCCCTCGCATTGTAGTATTTTTCTTTCCTGCAGAAACCCAAAGCTGTCTTGGTAAAACTAAGATCTCGGTTTCGTTAACCGTTGGGTTATCGTAAAATTTGGATATGTTGTTTGAAATTAAGTTTCGCAGGCTTTGACCGTTGGGATTGGGGAGATAATGTTCGTGGAGGGAGAAAAAGGAATCGCATGAAGATAGTTCAAATGGAGGCTTTAATCTTTTCTCCGTTATTCTGACGTTTGGGAACTCTATCGGAGTAGTCGAAGGAAAACTGGAGGAATCTTAGGGAACCATTAGAGATGACGCTATCGCTGTGGGAAGACACGTGAGTTCGCTTAGAGGTAAGGGATGAGTTATTCACAGTTGGGGATTAGTGAGAACATGTGTAGGGATCCTTGGAGGATTAAATTGAGGTTTTATTTTGGGATGTTTGTTAAATTGCAATTTTTCCTTTATGATTATAAATAAAATATTGATGTCCTAATGCAAATTGCTTGATAAATTGTGCTCTTGATATTTGTATATTTCGACCTATAATTTTGATATAATTGTGTAATATTATTTGAGGGGTTTTAGTCCTCATGTTGTGATAGTCTTTTATATAAATTGTTATATTGAGGATATGAAATGATAATTCAAATTGTGAGTATGTGATGAATTGTAGAATAACATGTTGCTTTGAGATTATAATATTGTTATTGAGATTGAGTATAAGTGTAAAGTTGAACATGTGTTAATTTGTGAGATACGTGTAAATATGTGATGGTGGATTGTGACACTATGAGATGTGAAATTGTAAATGAGTTCTAGTTGTGGATAAGTGTGTAGTTAACACTTGATGTGAAATTACTTATGTTGTAAGCTATGAATTGTACAATAACCCGACCAGCGTTATCTTGAGAAAAGCGTTGATGCACAGTGTTAAAGAGAAAATATAGGTTTCCTATTTAGGAACCAGTGTTAAATCATAGCGCAATTGTGTTGAACGTGTTTAAAACACGAGTGTAAGGTCTTGGGTATTGTATAATTCATGAGCAGTGTCTGCATGCAAAATTTATTTTAGGGGTTGGACCTGAATCAGGAGGGAGAGGTCGTGACGGACTCTTCGGAGTGTAGGCCTTGGGGGTCACCGGGTTTGAGTGCTCCTTTAAGCCTATGCTGATCCCATATGGTTGGAGTATTCTCGCAAAACATCGTGACCCTGACTGGTCTCCCTATGATCTTACTTAGTGAGAGTGACCTGACAAACTCATGGTGTGGTGTGTCTTGTTATGTACTCCTAAGCGCCCCAGGGTGGTTTTTCACTGACATGGTACCACATTGCATATAGGATTGAGTCTTAGCATAATTGTTGCATATGCTTGCTAATTGATGTGTTATTATATCTTGATCGAAGTGTGAGATTCTTGTGTAATGTGATTGATGATTGAAAAGTGAATTTTGAATAACAAAGTGGTGAAATTACGTGAGCTATGTTTAAGCAAGCGGTATCTCATTTATATAATATGTATATTTAATTGTCTTGTTTCTCTATTAACTAGGAATGTGATAACTCACTCCATGTGTGTTGTTGTGTTTGGATCCTGTGATGATCTTGAACTTGTGTTCGGGGGAGCAGATGAATAGGTGGATGACTATGAAGAACCTCATGCTAGAGGACACGGGAACATAACGCTCTGATAAGATGTGACATTAGGATATAGGTTCTATATTAATTGTATGAAGCTTAGACGACCTTGTTTGAGTCGAGAATACTTTATTATTTATTTGGACAAGTTTGAATATGATGTAGAAGAAAATGAATGTGAGCCTTTTTCCCCTTTGAAAGACTTAAAAAAAAAGTTTTAAAAATACTTTTAATTAAGATTTGAATTTTTTTTCCTTATTAGTATATATGTGAGGGGTAGAGAGTGTCACAAGATATTAGGAGCTTCCATGGGTTAGCAAGCTTCTATAAAAGGTTCGTTCCTAATTTCTCTACAATTGCATCACCTCTCAATGAGCTGGTGAAGAAGGATGTGGCATTTACCTGGGGTGAAAAACAAGAGCAAGCCTTTGCTTTGTTCAAAGAAAAGCTTACTAAGGCACCTGTTCTAGCTCTTCTTGACTTTTCTAAAACTTTTGAGCTAGAATGTGATGCCTTTGGAGTGGGAGTTGGAGCTGTATTGTTACAAGGTGGGCACCTTATTTCTTATTTTAGTGAAAGACTTCATAGTGCCACCCTCAACTACCCCACCTATGATAAAGAGCTATATGCCTTAATAAGAGCCCTCCAAACTTGGGAACATTACCTTGTTTCCAAGGAATTTGTCATTCATAGTGATCATCAATCACTTAAGTACATTAGAGGGCAAAGCAAGTTAAACAAGAGGCATGCAAAATAGGTAGAGTACCTAGAGCAATTTTCATATGTTATCAAATACAAAAAGGGAAAAACAAATGTGGTAGCTGATGCCCTCTCTAGGAGACATACATTGTTTTGCTCCCTAGGAGCTCAAATTTTAGGATTTGATAATTTTAGGGACTTGTATGCTTTAGATGAACATTTCTCTCCCATTTACGAGAGTTGTGGGAAAAAGGCCCAAGATGGATTCTATTTGGCTGAGGGGTATTTGTTCAAAGAGGGAAAGCTTTGCATACCCTAAGGATCCATTAGGAAATTACTTGTGAAAGAGAGCCATGAGGGTGGGCTCATGGGCCACTTTGGGATAGACAAGACCCTTGTCTTACTCAAAGAAAAGTTTTATTGGCCCCATATGAAGAAAGATGTCCATAAGCATTGCACTAGGTGTGTGGCTTGTTTACAAGCCAAGTCTAGGGTGATGCCTCATGGGCTATACACACCCTTACCCATCCCATCTGCACCTTGGGTAGACATTAGTATGGACTTTGTCCTTGGGCTTCCTAGAATCCAAAGAGGTGTAGACTCTATCTTTGTGGTGGTGGATGGGTTTAGCAAGATGGCACACTTTATACCATGCCACAAGGTGGATGATGCTTCCCACATCTCAAAACTCTTTTTCAAGTAAGTTGTGAGACTCCATGGTTTGCCTAGGACAATTGTGTCAGATAGAGATGCTAAGTTCCTTAGCCACTTCTGGAAAACCTTATGGGCTAAGTTAGGAACTAAACTTCTTTTCTCTACCACTTGTCATCCACAAACTGATGGGCAAACAGAGGTAGTGAATAGGTCTTTATCCACCCTTTTAAGGGCTCTTCTGAAAGGCAACCATAAGTCTTGGGATGAGTATCTTCCTCATGTAGAATTTGCCTACAAAAGGGAGGTTTATAGAACCACCAAGCAGTCCCCTTTTGAGGTTGTCTATGGGTTCAATCCCCTAACACCGTTAGACCTTGTTCCCCTCTCACTGGACACTTCTTTTATACATAAAGAAGGGGAATCTAGGTCAGAATTTGTAAAGAAGTTGCATGAGAGGGTTAAGAACCAAATAGAGAACCAAACAAAGGTGTATTCAACTAAAGGAAATAGAGGAAGAAAAGAGCTAGTTCTTAATGAGGGTGACTGGGTTTAGCTCCATCTTAGGAAGGATATATTCCCTAATAAAAGGAAATCCAAGCTTAGCCCTAGAGGGGATGGACCTTTTCAGGTTTTGGAGAGGATCAATAACAATGCCTATAGGTTGGACCTCCCAGAAAAGTATGGAGTCAGCACCACTTTTAACATTTCTGATTTAATTCCTTTTGCAGGTGGAACTGATATTAAGGAGGAGGAACTAACAGATTTGAGGTCAAATCCTCTTCAAGGGGAAGGGGATGATGCAATCCTCCCTAGGAAGGGACCAGTCACTAGAACCATGAGCAAGAGGCTCCAAGAAGATTGGGCTAGAGCTTCTGAAGAAGGCCCTAGGATTCTCATGAACCTCAGGGTAGATTTCTGAGCCCATGGGCCAAGGTTGGGTCCAATTATCTTTGTACATATTAGACTAGGATGTCATTATATTTGGTCCTTGTATTTAGGGCTCTATATTGTAGGTAGGGTACCCTAGAAATATAGGATTTTTTCAGCCCTTGTATTTTAGGGCATCTAGACTAGTTTTTGTATTAGGGGTAGTTTTGTAATTTCACATGCACTAAGTGGATTTGATGCGTGTGGTTGGAAATAAATTTAATTGAATTGGTAGGAGCCCAATCCAATTAAATTTTAGAGGGGGAGGTGAGCATTTGCTTACTACACCCCATTGTCACATCATATAGTCACACTTTGTGCATGCCCTTCATGCTTTTCATGCCTCATGACACCTAAGCACACTTAGCAGAGAATCTTGAAATTGATCTTGGATTAGTGGGCTGAACCATAACTAAAATTCACTAATAATAATTAGTGAAATTTTGGCTCCAAAGTTTGGCTCCACAAACTCTATTTCAAATTCAAGTGAAATTTGAATTTCCCTCCAATTTGAATTCTTTTAGAGCACAAAATTCCGTGCTCTTCTCTCCCCCTCCCTTCATTCATCTCCTTCTTCCTCTAAGCTCTTATCCATGGCCTCCTATGATGGTGAACTTCTTCTAGACTCATCTTCTCCTTGAAGTTGCGTCTCCTCTCTCTCTTCCTTCTCCATTCCGTTGCCATTCATCTTCCAAGAAGTAAAGGAATCCATTGATGAAGAAGATCCTAGGCCTACAAGCTCCAATGGAGCTTACATCATTTGTTCTTCCTCCGAAATCTAAAAAGGCATGTCTTCCTACAACATAGTTTGAGTTTGATTTCAAACATGCATGAGTCAATCAAAAGTGCCTACTCAAGAAGTGATAGTGGGTGGATGATACAAAATTTTGTGCATGTGTTTTGTATTCGACACATTGCACAAAATTACATGAGGAGGTACAAGAACAACCTTATCAAAATTCTTTCTCTTCATATTAAATATCACTTCATTTTGTATTATTCATAATATTGAAATTGTATGTTTATAACTACTCAACATATGCAAGGACAAAACCTACTTTCAATCATTACTACAACATGTTGAAGGAGGAAGCAAATGATGACCGAGCAATTAATTGGCTTAGTGAGATTTCACGAGAAAGATGGACTCTCGCATGAGATGGTGGCCGATGATGGAGGCACATGACCACCAATCTTGCTGAGTCGATTAATTCGGTACTCAAGAAATCTACCAATAGTTGCGCTAGTAAAATCCACATGTGTAAGGTGTAATGCATTGTTCAACAAAGAGGGAGAAAAGGCACAACAATGCTTGCATCTGGCCAAGTTTATACAAAAGTACTAAACAAGGCCATCGAAGACGCACTTAGAAAGGTAAACACTCACAATTTTCTTGATCCAAGAGACAATAAACCTTAGAGAGGTTCTTCCTGTTGGAGATTTCATGGTTAGACTAGAAGAAAGGTGGTTGATTGTAGCAAATTCCAGAAATTGCACTTGTCTTGTTCTTATGTTTTGGCTACTTGTAAGTATACTCATCATGAGTACAAAACTACATACATCACATGTATACGCTGGAAAGTTTCTCCAAAATAGACAAGGAATTGTTTGAAGAATTGCGCAACAAATCATATTGGCCACCATGTCACAAGCCAATGATCTTCCCTGACCTAGAAAAGAAAAGAAGTACTAAGGGTCGTCCTGTTTCTTCCTTATCCACATCGAAATAGATATTTGTGAACCGGGTCAACCGAAGCAAGGTTTTGTGTATCGCATCCCAGGTCATTCAAAGAAAAATCACCCTTACCATGTAGGCTTAAGCCAACAATGTTGAATGTATGTCATTTATGTCGTATTGTTTGTATTTTTAAAATTTTGTGGTATTAATTCAAATTAAAATATTTTATTTCAATTCAACTCGTTATTATATTTTTAATCTTCCTTTTTGTACATTCTCTTTTTCTTTTTATTATCATTTATATTTTTTCCAATTATTTTTAATAAGCTAAATATTTTTATTAAATTAAAATTTGAAAATGAAATAAAATTTATTTTATCATTAACTTAAATATTTTTCTAATTTAAAAAGTGACTTTTAAAATTTTATTCAATATTAGTAGTCTCTTCTCAGTAATTCAAAACATTTGATATGTCTAAATATGATTAGTGATATCATTTGATAGGAAAAAAAATATTTAATGGACATTCCCAATGTTATTATTAGACATCTAGGGACAAAGAAAAATAATAATTATAAAAAATATCACTTTTATATGAATTATGACATAATAACAAAAGAAACATGTAAAAAAATAAAATATATTAATAAGTAGGTAAAAAAATGTAATGATTAAATTTGGTCTATTATCAGTTATATATTTTATTTTTATCTTTAATTTAATCCATTTAAAAGTTTAACTTGATCTACTAATCAATTTAAAAATATATTGTATATTCAAGTTTTTACATAAGATAAATTATATTTTTTTATAAATTAATATATATAAATTAGTAAACTAAAAAAATTAAAACAAAAAATCACTAAATTTTCAAAAAAAAATATAAAAACAAAATCAAACAGTTAATTTTTTTAAAAAAAGTAGCAACATATTTGAAAACTATTTGAAAAAAATCAAAATAACAAAACTGAAATAAGAAAAAAAAACCTTTAAGACGTTGATTCTCCAAAAAAATGATGTTGTAAGGTAATTTAAAAAAAATAAAAAAATAAAATAAAACACGTTATATCAATTTCTCATAAACCAAATCCTTATCATGAATAATTATTTTTATATGTATACATAATTTTTACATTGTATTATTTAGATAATTATTTTTTTTTGAAAAATTCAATCAAAAACTGTCAGAACATACTTGATAGAAGAAGTGTTTAATTTTCTCCTCATTATCTTCCGCTTCAACTGACTCCCCGATTCGCAAACACTAAAAAAAAATCCCAGAATCCCAGCATCAACAAGGCAAATTACCCAAACTGGTGCTCTTTTAGAAACTTATTCCCCAAATGGGGTTGTTTCTAAACATATTACAGAGGGGTGTTGTTTTTTCACGTAAACCCCATGCATGGCGCCACCACCATTGGCGCTTTCGGCGAGGAGGTGACACGTGGCGCTGGTGTCGCCATTCCCACCAGCGCCTTGCCTTTGTGCCTACGTGGCATTGGAGTCGCAAGCAGCAAATGGCGACTTGGGCATGGCGCCAGTCAAACTGGCGCGTTGAAGGCCCTAGGGTGCAGCAGCGTAGCTCTGAGTGTAGTGCAGGCTGTAGCAGTGTAGCAAGGACGCGCCATTGGAGGTTGCGCGTTGCAAGGGGGAGGCGCCATCACGAGCTACGAGTTGCTTTAAAAAAAATTGCCTTTATATGCAGTTCTCCTCCATTGTATTGCTCCTCACTCTCCTCAGCCTTCTACTTTCATCTTGGTTATTCAGAAAGCTTGCTTCCTTGCTTCCTTTGCTTCTTTCGTTCATGTTGCTTGTAACTTCTTGGTAAGTTTTTTTTAACTGATAATAAATTTTAGGTGTGTTTAGGTTATAAATTTTAGGTGTTATATGTTACATATGTTTAGGTTAGGTTTGTTTTATATGTTATATGTTATGTATGTTTAGGTGGTAGTTATAAATTTTAAGTAGTAATTTGAAATATTAATATTATTTGTGTTATATGTATATATTATAATTTTAGTTAGTATGTTATTATTTGTATTATAGGATACATTAGATTTAGTTGATTTGTTAATATTATTAGTTTGAGTTCTTAATTTTATATAGTAGATTAGATTTAGTTTAAATTTTTTATATGGTAGATTAGGAATAGTTTAAATTTTTATATGGTAGATTAGGTTTAGTTAAAAAAATTTATACAGTAGATTAAGCATAGTTTGAGGTTTCGTAACTTATTAATTTTAGATTAGGTTTAGTTTAAATTTTTTATATGGCACATTACATTTAGTTTAAATATTTGATATGATAAATTAGAAATAGTTTAAATTTTTATACGGTAGATTAGGTTTAGTTAAAAAAAATTTATATAGTAGATTAAAAATAGTTTTAGGTTCCGTAACTTATTAATTTTAGATTAGGTTTAATTTAAATTTTGTATATGGTACATTACATTTAGTTTAAATATTTGATATAATAAATTAGGAATAGTTTAAATTTTTATATGGTAGATTAGGTTTAGTTAAAAAAATTATATAGTAGATTAAAAATAGTTTTAGGTTCCGTAACTTATTAATTTTAGATTAGGTTTAGTTTAAATTTTTTGTATGGTACATTACATTTAGTTTAAATATTTGATATGATAAATTAGGAATAGTTTTAGGTACAGTAAATTATAAATTTTAAATTACGTAACAATTAAATTTTTTATATTACGTTAGTTTTAGTTATTATTAGTTTCATATAGTATGTTTACATTAGAATAGTTTAGCGTATTTTAAATAATTAATTTTGTATGCTAAATTATTTTATTCGTAAGTATTTTAAATTATTAATTTTGTGTATATATATATATATATATATATATATATATATATATATTGTTTTAATTTTTAGTCGCAAATATAAAAATTATGTTATATATTTAAATTTATATTTGTATATAATTTAATTTATTTGTAGAATATATATGAATTAGGTTATTTGTATAATATATTTTGTTATTAAAATTAAAAAAATAATTTGTTATTTATGTAAAGTTGTGTTTGGATGTGATTTAATTTATTTGTAGAATATATTTAAATTTCGTTGATTGTGTAATATATTTTTGTTATTGAAATATTTGAAATTTGAAAAATATAATTTGTTATTTATTTGAAATTTGGAGAGTATGTTTAAATTTTATTATTCATTTTATTGTATTATATTTTATTTTGCAGGATCAATGACATCTTCGTCGTCATGCTCATCAAATATACAAACTAGGTCTGGTCCAATTGATGATGACGTTTTGTGGATGCAACCTAAGCATGTTTCAGAACATGTTTGGAATGGGGAACCAGACAGAAAATTACACATCAGACGAGCAGTCCCCACGTATCAAGGTGAAGAACAAATATCAGAGGAAATTGTTCCTCTGCTTTGACAATCTGGGTTTTACTGGATAATGAAGATGAGATACCTAAAGATAAATGTGGCATTAATTAGTGTGTTGATTGAAAGATGGAGGCCCAAAACACACACGTTTCACTTGAGATGCGGAGAGGCTACCATTACTCTTCAAGATGTGTCAGTTTTATTAGGTCTTCGTACTGACAGGGCACCATTAATTGGTTCAACAAATCTTGATTGGGCCGATTTATGTGAAGAATTATTAGGAGTCAGACCACAGGAAGGCGAACTTGAAGGCAATGTGGTAAAATTAAGTTGGCTGGCTCACCATTTTTCTCATATAAATATTCATGACGGTAACGTAGAACAATTACAAAGGTTTACCCGTGCATGGATCCTTCGATTCATAGGAGGTTCCTCTTTGTTAACAAAAGCAGTAGTAGAGTTTCCTTAAGGTACCTACAATTTTTACGTGACTTTGAACAGTGCAACACGTATGCGTGGGGACCTGCCGTGCTTGCATATTTATATAGAGAGATGTGCAACGCCACCGATTACAAAGTTAAATCAATCGGAGGTATGTGCATCTTAATCCAAATGTGGGCATGGGAACGATGCACGACTTTGGCTCCAAAGAGGACGCCTCCTGTAATAGAAAATAAATCACTCGGACACAAGTTTGTCATTTAAAAAATTAGATTTCAATTGAAAATAATTAATAATGGAACGTGTTGACAATGATGATTTCATTTTTATTGTAGGTGGCTGCGACGTGGAAATCAGCATATTGGCAATGATGATCTTAGAGTTTTCTGTCGCAAATTGGATATCATGAAATGACATGAGGTAAGAAGATCGTAATGTATTGGTTAAATGAAATGTTAATATGTTATGTTTGACTGAAAATTGACAACTGTGTTGTTATATGCAGTTTGTCTGGGAGCCATACACAGCAACTGTGATGGCAGCGTTGCCTCCAATTTGTGTGGTTGGAAGTGTAGCCTGGTTCGCAGTGGTGCCACTGATTTGTTTCCATGTTGTTGAGTGGCACCAACCCGATAGAGTTTTACGACAATTTGGAATGCAACAGCCTATTCCCGGGTGTCCTTCGCAACCGCAGAATCTCCATGGCGTAACGCTCAAAGGCAAACAAGATGAAAATTGGTTCCAGCTGTTGGCCCCGATCATCAGTCAATGGAACAATCGAGCTGAGTTTAGGGTCGACGTTTATCCTAGACAGGAGGGCCTACTGAGTTTTAACTCGAACTACATGGTCTGGTATAGGCGTAAAACAAAGATGTTTGTCGACCCAAACAATGCAAACACAAAAACATTGGTATTTATCTGTTTTTCAATGTTTAACTTCAAATTATTTTGTTAAGCATGAGCATTAATTTCTTGACGCTAATAATTGCAAGGTGAAGTTGTGGAGACTTTACAGTATATGGTGTTACCACAAGGGAGGAACACATGGACAGTTGATGATCTCGTGCCTTACGTGGGAAAGTTAGCGATTATATCCGAAGAGCAAGAGAGAATCACTGAGCCAGTGTCACATGGTCCAGCATCAGAGCGTGAATTTTCAGCACAAGAGTTTCACATTCTTCAGTCAAGTGTTGAAACTCGAGGCATAGGCAGACGAAGGGAGTCTGTTGAAGCGGAAGAATATTCCCAACAAATGATGGAGCGTGGTCATGAAATGTATTACACGCCAGCAACATTTTCCCAATATCCTTCACAGATGTATCAGTATCCTTTTGAAGGTCATTACACTGATACTTCTGCGAGCGAACATTTGTTCTGTGGTGTTGTGAAAACACAGCCTCATTTTTTATGGCCCACTATGACTCCTTCACAGCAACACGATGTCCCAATGGAAACACCTAACGCCCCATTAGCTCCGCAATGGAATGTACCTGGAGCAATACCTGATATGGGTGACTTATTAGGTGTTGATTTACGGCAGGAGTTTTCTGCTGAGGCTGAGCAAGTAGAAGCGGGGAGATATCGCGGTAGAAGAAATCCTGATCGTCAAGCGCGAAGATGGGATCGACCATGTGGCACATCCTCACAACATCACGGACACCATAATGAATGATTTTGATGTCTCTGTGTAAATTTGTTGTTGTATGTATGACATTTGATTTTGACAGTTAATCTATCGCATCTCATTTATTCAGCCTTACTAATGTATACAGTTTATGTGGCGCATCAAACTATAAGAATAAAGAAAGTTTAAAAATAAAACTAAAGTAGACAAACCAAAAATAAGTAGTTTTAGTAACTAAAGCCGAACACCAATGCCATATGTTCAGATACTCCACATTGACTAAGACCATAGTTCATCATTGTAGATAGTTCTCCTTTAGTATCAATTTAAATACCCTTAGCTACAGCATTGGACTCCCCACTTTCACTTAACCTGGGTTTAGGGTTTAGGGTTTATGGTTTTGTGTTTTGGGTCTAGGGTTTGGGGTTTAGGGTTTGGGGTCTAGGGTTTAGGGTTTGTGGTTTATGGTTTGTGGTTTATGGTTTAGGGTTTAGGGTTCAGGGTTTAGTGTTTAGGGTTTGGGGTTTATGGTTTAGGGTTTAGGGTTCATGGTTTATGGTTCATGGTTTAGGGTTTAGGGTTTAGGTTCCGGGGTTTAGAGTT